>NC_056733.1:1737149201-1737151701 GCF_019279795.1 Protopterus annectens | reverse complement strand
CCAGAAAGTGTATATTGTGTTTCAGGGCAGAACACCGGCTGTCAGATACAGAGAGAGTTAGGGACATTTGAGCGGTCGTATGTGGGTGTGCGCAGTTTGCGCAGAGCTAAGCAATGCTAAGCTTGGGTTGCGTTTCCTTACACTCAGTTAGCATCTACTTAGCTCAATCTATGTAGGCAATGCTTAACCCCACATGACTACGTGCACACACTTACAACTGCTCATCCATGCATAATACTGCTGTTATGCGCTTACACATGCTTACTAGTGCCTTAGTCATTATGACACTTCACATGTGCATTTAAGGCAGTACTCCTGTGCAACTGTAAATGTTACTTAGTAGGTCATACAGCACAATGAAGTTAACATATGGATATCACATGGACAATAGGATGTGCTGCAGTGGGAAGCAGCCCGGGAATGCGTGTGCTTTAGGCAGATGCACTGGCCACTACACTATTGCTGTTTTGCTTTGTTTGCATATGTCTACCATAATGACATACCCATGTTCCCTTCTCCCACCCCCTGAGCTCCACGTACACAGCATCCATCCATTCCCTAGTTGCTAGCCCTGCCACACCACATCTTGACACATTTCCCTCTCTGCACATCTCGGTACACCTCCAGAATACTGCCCCCACCTAAGCCTCTGCAGGCTCTTCATCCGTTTAGTCCATGTACATACCAGCCTCCCCCGATCCTCCTCCGATACTGGTGGTGACATCGATGTGACCCACAACTGTTGGTTCATCCCACCAGGGATGGACCTGTTGTTGTGTCAAGAGTAGACCTAGCTGGTCTTCAGTGTTTCTCCCACTGGTAGCATCCTGCCAGGGTATTGTGTAGCAGCAGTTTGCTCACACAGCTGGCCAGCCTCATCTCCCGGTTCTACAGTGCCAATGCCCCAGGTGTGGCATACTGTGCGTGACGCATGCTCACACACCCCCACAGTGTGCACCGTATATCATTATACCCTTCGGTATTATGCATCACAACTGTTCTCACAGTATGATTGGACAGGCACTGTTCTGTGCTGCACATAGACTGCTCATAATACTGTGGTTGAGCAATGGACACATGTTCTGGTATTAATTTACACACTTATATATATTTCCTATACTGTTGGATGCCTATGCTGGATGATATATATGTGATCACAGCAGCTGAATGTGTATCCGCCATGGCTTAGTGGAACTCACGTCTACTATAGTGTGCAGGGTCGGGGGTTTGCAACCTGGCAGTGCAGATTATTATGTTAATGGCCACAACAACAGCTGTTGGCTACTGAGTAACTAAGGCACTGTTGAACATTTATAGGCGGGTATGCACTTTTTTGCATGAAGTACAGCATTACTGACCTCTGGTTGTGGCGTCTTGCACTCAGTTAGCCTCTACATTGCTTCACCAGTGTGGTACTCCCATACCGGTGGCCAAACAGGCTTACACCAGCTTGCTCCTGCATACACACGCACAATGTCATGCATTTTTTTCACATCTGTCAACCGGGACACTCGGACTGTACGCTTGTCCATTGTCAACAGTGGCCCAGGGTGTAGAGCTCCACATTGACCCTAGCTATGTATTCCAATTAATACTGGGGTGTTCACATTCATAGAGGTTAACAGACATAACATAGCTACATCCCCCATTAATCATGCTTAGTTTACGTTAAACTGTCGGTATTATTCATGCTTAGGTCAGGTTTACATGTCAGGTATGACTGTTGACAAAGGTCAGTTTAAGGTGAGGTTGGATTCCTGTTTCACAGGTCTGGATAGGTTACATGCAGGTATTCGGTGTAGGTGTAGTTATTCCATACCTGTGTGGTACAGTAGAGACGAATAGCTAAGGAGTAGGTAGGTAGGTAGTGGGGGTGAAATTGTAACTATATAGTAGGCCGTAGGTATAATTGGATGGGGAGCAATAGGGAAGGTATGTCAGATGTTGGGATTTGTATGTGAGGCAGGACAAGAGGTATCGGTATCACTAGTTGATGTAGTAGTATAGTGTGTGAGGTGGGGGGAGGATTTCACAAGGTGGTGAGCCTGTGCTGCTCCAAGTGTGCTTGTGGTGTTCCTTCATGTGTTAGTTACATGTGTCCTATGGGACAGCTGCGATACTACATGTGGGTTGGGGTTCCAGATACTGGCAATACAGTGGGGTAAGAGGGTGTCACCTACGTGTACCTGTAGACATTAATAGAAATGGAACAGGGGCTGATATGTATGTGGTGTGCAAGGGACACAAAGGGGGGTGTTAGTAGGGGGATTATCCAGGGATGTGCAGGATGGCTGCAGGGAAGGTCCACAGCTGGCCATGTCTACAACAACAGCTGTGCATATGCACTGCATTTGGTGTTTGCGTTGGACACTCACACCCCTGGGTGGGGGTGGGGACTACAATAATACCTTGTGATGACTATTACATCAGCTTACATGCCTACAGTGGGGTGCTGCGACCATGTGTTCGTAGGTGTTGTGTAGTGGGTTATGCAACAGCA
>NC_056733.1:1736886701-1737146701 GCF_019279795.1 Protopterus annectens | reverse complement strand
TATATATATATATATATATATAGCATATATATATATATTATATATATATATATATATATATATATATATATATATATATGTGTGTGGTGTGTGTGTATCCACACACACACACATACACACACACACACACACACACACACACACATATATATATATATATATATATATATATATATATATATATATATATATTGCTGTATATGATATATATATACATATATATATATATATATATATATATATATATATATATGTATGTATCTAAAACCATGTGGATGTATGGGATGTATGGCCTTAATCTTGCTTTTCTATTGCTATGATGGCTTAGTGGTTAACTACTATGACTATAGTATACAGGGTCCTGGGTTTGATCTTTGTAGAAGCAGTTTATTTTGTTGCTGGGCAGAATGTGGGCCATTGGATCCAGAGTGATTATGGCACTTTAAAGTGGTTGTAAGTGGGTTTGCGTGGGTTTGCACGATGGTAAGCACTGCTAAACTCCGGTTACAGTTTCTCACACTCAGTTAGCTTCTAGTTTGCTTAATATCTGTGGGCAATGCTTACCCCCATGCAAATGCACGTGGACACGCTTACCGCTGCTTATTTGTGCTTAGACCTGCTTACTTGTGCCTTATTCATTATGACACTGACACTTCACATGTGCATTTCATGCAGTACTCCAGTTTACATTTAAATGTTATTATGTAGGTTATATGGCAAACGATGTAAAATTATGTTCAAATACATATTGCCCATGGAACTGATTTGTGCTGCAGTGGGACACAAACCGGGAATGCCCGTTCATTAGGTGGATGTTCTAACCACTCCACTATTGCTTTGGGCTTGATTTGTATATATATTCCTTGTTATCCTCTTCAGCCTTTTCAGCTGCTTTCACCATAGCTAGGCAATGGGCAAACACGCTCACCTATGGTTAGCTGTACTCTGGGTATTACATAATTTAATACAAAGGTTTCATCATTTTATTTCAATGTACTGTTGCTGTTGAACACAAGGGGACTGTTGGTGGCGATATGCGGACACCTATGAGCAGTTTCGCTCATTTATTTACACTTTCATCTGTTCTACTTTGCAGGGGCATGTTTATTCTGAGACCTCTGCTCTCAGACAAGACCCTGCACTCGTCCATGCTCAGTGTAGGATTTGGAGCTCTGGCGGCGCGTCTTCATTATTATGCATGGCACGCTGTTATCCTCCTCTTAAACTGCCGCTTACGTGCAGGACTAGTTTAGTAATTGTATCATGATTGTTTAATTAATGCAAGCAGCTATTTAAGATGACGTCCTAGAATGATTCAGTAACTTGATAAAGCTAGGAATATCCTAGCGAAAGCGCTTGTGATACGTGACTTTTGTGTGGTGTTGTTCTGCAATAAAGACCAGTTTTTGGATCTACTCGAACTTTGTGGTGCAAGCTTCTTGGCGGCTGATTTGTTCTTGGTCCTGCTCTTTGTTTTTGGTTTGGTTTGCTGAGTGCGTTATGGCTGCGGAAGCGGACGCCTTTGATCCGGTGGAGACACCAGAAATCTTTAAAAACACGGACTCCGATGCACCGGTAACTCGTGCGGAGTTTAACACTGTTCTGGCAGCGTTATCAGAGATAACAAAGCTCCTGAAAGGGACTCAACCGGAAACGGATGCAGTAGCGTTAAACCAGCAGCGCGCAGCACAAACTACTAGCAGGCTTGGCGGAGCTTGTTCAGGCGCCAATGGTTCTGGGCTTGCAAATGGACTCGGTGGTGATTCGAGCGCAAGGCTAATTTTCAATGAAGGCCCAGGTCGAGTGGAAAGGTCCAACGACAATGAGAGGCACAATGTTTCGAGAGCAGATAAGGGACAGCAACGCAAGGACTTTTGTTTTGAGAGCTGGATGGAGCAGCAATTTTCATTTAACAAAGGTACTGTTCACTCCAGCAAAACTACTAGCATTGAACTTGAGCTTGATGAGCTAAAAAAGAAACTGTATGCCCTGAAAAATAATCAGATTGAGGTGGACTATTTGAAAGAATGCGTGAATTTAAAGCGCATTCCAAAAGGCTTGAGAATATTCAAGTTTCCCAATAATGTGCAAACGGGAACACCCTATTATTTCAAATTGTGTGACATCTTCAACAGGGCGGGGGTTGAAATGTTAACTGTCATGATTGAAGAATATGAAATGAAACAGAAAGCTCTTACAAATGATTTGAATGCTTTAAATAACAATATTGTGACTGATTCTAACTTTTTGTCAATCAAACTTGATTATGGTAAAGCATTTGATGAGGTGGATGCATTTTGTAAGAAGGTCATTAGTAGAAAGATGCGTAAATTAGAAAGAGATTTGAATGAATATAGGGAGGGGGTGGCATATCCCTTATTCAGACAACCTAGGGTGGAAACTCAAAATACAAGTAATGCAGAAAACTCAACACCTAACAACTGGGGGGGGGAGAGCCATTGAGGAGAAGTGAAAGACTGGCTGGTAAAGAACGTAAAGGGTCAGTGCAGGATTTTCACCAACCTCCAGGCAGGGCAGTGGGGTGGAGGCAGAAGCAGCAAGGGCCGCGCCACTGGAACACATGAGCATGGTCATGACTTTTGATACTTCAGTTGTAAGGGAAGAGAACATGGTCGGAAGTGGAAATATGGAATTTCAAGGAAGAATTGGAAATGTTAATGAAGTAATAGTTAGCACTAAACATGGAGCATGTACACTATATACTAAGTCCAATTTCACCATTTATAACTACACGGAGGCAGTAATTGATGATATTGCATTTGATGTATTTACAAAAGGCCTGCATTTTGTCCCATCAAAAAACTGCAATATACCCCTCACTTTGATAGATGTCAAGTTATTCACTAGAAGTCTCAATTTACGGCATCTATTTAAGCAACAAATATGCACACCCTCTGAACTGGATAGGAAAAGCTTGTATAATCCTCCCATGCATTTACTAATTAAGCTTTTTGAACAGTTGGTGGAAGAAGAGCTTAGGAGTTTAAAGTGTAACCAACCTGACAAAACTAATTTCAAGCAAGCAGAGTTTGATTTCATTCAAATGTTAAAGAATGAAAGCATAAGGGTGATGAAACCGGATAAAGGGGGGGGCATTGTGCTCATGTATGAGAATACTTATGATGAATATCTCTATCAAATGTTACAGGATGATAGTCAATACACAGCAGTTTCTAGAAATGAGGTGCATATTTTTTGGTCTAAGATTAAGTATTTTTTGAATGACTATTTATGGCAAGGGGTCATTAATGAAAAGTTGTTCAACTTTTTACATGTCCCGAAACCTAGGTCACCTATAATATTTGGGATCCCTAAAACGCACAAAGGGCTTGACCCTTTGCCTTTTAGACCTATAGTGGCAGGAAGTGGAGGTATAACAGAGCCACTATCAAAATTTATTGAGCATGTAGCAAAAAAATTCACACATTTGTTGAGTTATGTGTGTAGGGACTCCTGGGAATTTTTACAAAGGGTTCCCTGTAATAGTTTTGAATCAGAACTACTGATGGTAACCATTGATATAAAAGATCTATTTCCAAGTATACCTCATGATACTGGTTTGCAATGGTTTGGTGAATTTTTCACGAAAGAAACAAGTCTAAGCCCAAATTTAACCAATTTGATTGTGGAGCTTATGAGTACAGTGTTGGAAAACAATGTTGTATTTTTTAACGGAGAACTGTTTAAGCAGCTCAAGGGTGTGGCCATGGGGGCACCTTGTGCTACCATCTATGCCAACATCATTCTTCATAGATGGGAACATGAAAATGTATTCATACCCCCATGGAATCAGCATTTGCTTTTCTACAGGAGGTTCTTGGATGACATATGTATTCTGTGGAGAGGAACACATGACTTGCTATCAGAATTCTTAACTCACATCAATAACTCAACTAATTTCTTAAAATTCACTCATGCAATTGAATTGCATGAACTGCATTACTTGGATGTGAATTTATACAAGGACTACAGTAATAAAACTTTTCAATCTAAAATTTATCGTAAGCCATCATTCTCGAATTCATTCCTACATTTTCACAGTGCCCACCCTTTTGCACAGAAAAAAGGGATTCTTAAAGGTCAGCTGATTAGAGCTTCAAGGATGTGCAGTACAGAGAAAGATTTCCATAACGAGGTTATGACGTTGCAAAAAATGTTCCTGGAGAGGGGTTATCCTTTGGATCTATTTCAAGTTCTATATAATGAAGTGATCAGCAAAAGAGAGACGTATTTCCCATTATTGGGCAAAGAGTTTGTAAAAGACCAATTGGTTAGGGAAGTAGAGAAAAATAATGAATTTATGGGACCTAAATTCATATACACTTTTTGCAGTCAGGCAGATGACATAGAGAGAACTATTAGAAAATTTTGGCCACTCTTGACGGCGCATGAAGAATTCAAGAACATTCTCCCAAGTAAACCGAGGTTCATTAGAAAGAAGGGAATTAATTTGAAGGACATGTTTGAAAGAAAGACAAGGGTAGCTAATGCAAAAACAACAACAACAACAAAAAAATCTGGCACATTTAAATGTGGAGCATGTCAGCAATGCCACGCAATTCTGAATGGCAAAGGTATATATTTACCATCTAGAAAGATGAGGGTTGACTCTCCCACGTATTTCACATGTAACTCAAGAGGGGTGGTTTATTTAGTGGTGTGCATGTTCTGTAAAAGTTTTTATGTAGGGAAGACGGAAAGGGAGATTAAGAAGAGAATGTATGAACATTTCTATGAGATAGCTAAAAATAAGGAAACTAATGCCCTTTACAAGCATTCCCTTGTATGTCCGAACCATGATTTTAAATTTATGATTCTTGAGCAGGTAAACAGGGATTCTAGAGGGGGAGATTGGGAAGCCACCCTAGAATATAGGGAGCTAGTGTGGCAGCTTAAATTAAATGCAGCAAACTGGCCTGGGTTAAATGACACCATCAGTATAAAACCTATTTTGAAATTAAGAAGGGCCAGATTATAAGCATAGCCCATTAGTGGCAGCCCCTATATATTTGAAGATTTGCCTATTGAACTCAATGGCATAGGCAAGGGGTTCATCTTTCCATGTGTACATTTTCTTCACCTATTTCTGAATTCTTTATTCATTTTTTGCACCTATTTTTTACCTGCTCTTTTATGCATTGGAGATATGTTCATTTGTGGACTTTTATTCATAAGCATGCAACTGTGCAAAGTTTGGACAATGTAAATATGAGCACACCTAAATGTTTTTTAATTGGTTCAGTAAGGATTTTAAATGTGCATAGTATACAGACATATATTTTTTAATATGAGGTAGGATAGGTAACAGTAAGTTTTTAATTGCATGGAAAATGCTATGTAACATTCATCTGAATATTCAGTGCATTTCCTTATGTATCTGGCAGGCAGGCTCTTTAAGTAAATGAATGGTATTCAATTAGCTTTTAATTGTATCATGATTGTTTAATTAATGCAAGCAGCTATTTAAGATGACGTCCTAGAATGATTCAGTAACTTGATAAAGCTAGGAATATCCTAGCGAAAGCGCTTGTGATACGTGACTTTTGTGTGGTGTTGTTCTGCAATAAAGACCAGTTTTTGGATCTACTCGAACTTTGTGGTGCAAGCTTCTTGGCGGCTGATTTGTTCTTGGTCCTGCTCTTTGTTTTTGGTTTGGTTTGCTGAGGACTAGTTTAGTCCTGTACAGCAAATTAGTGAATCTGGGGGTCTGTTTTATACTAATCTATAAACCAGCCTATTAACATAATTAATTTAATTAACCTTTTGACATCTCATAAGAACTGGTTCATAAAAACAATACTTTGAGTCCACATGAACCTCATGTAACTTAAAATATATATACATATATTTTTCATATTTTCCTGCATTTCAAATTATAAAAAATATTTAAATAAAAAATAAAAATGTAGGCAAAAATGTGTATACATATATATATATATATATATATATATATATATATATATATATATGTATATATATATATATATATATATGTATAAGAAAAATATGTATATATTTATGCTTATGTAAAAAATGTGTGTACATTTATACATATATAAAAAATACATACATTTAAAAACTTCTATCTTTATGCACTTAGTTATTTACATAACCCATTCAGATATAAAAAAGAGATGTAATTAGTTACTTATTTTTATTACTTATTTAATATATTAAGATCACTTTGTTAGAGCAAAGACCTGTTTTGTAATATGGGTTTGAGGGGAATCCTGTCGTTTAAGCCCTGACCTGTATCTGTTCTAAATCTTATGATTCAATGTGTTTCATAGGTCTTAATTCTGTTTATGATGTCCCCCCTCTATCATTCTCTCTTATTATTTCTATTACTTGAAATCTGAATGTATGCTCTGGCCCATTATTTTGCACATATTTAGCCAATGCATTTGTCAAGTTCTGGTTCTTAATATATAACAAATATTCTCATATTCTGAACCTCAGTTCTCTATTTGTTTTTCCTACATAGAAGCTGGAACAGATGTTGCACACTGCTAAATATACTAGGTTCTTACTATTGCAGGTAGCTTGAAAATTAAATTTGAATTCTCTACCAGTGTCAGGATGTATAAATTTGTTACTGGTATCTATGAATCCACATTGGTTGCATTTTGTACATGGTAGTGTGCCTTTACTAGTGGTAACACTTCTACTTAATGTTTCCTTAGCCTCTGTAGGATAACATAGGTGTCTCTTGAAAGACTTCTTGTTTTTAAAGGAGAAACTGGGATTTTCTCCCATCTCTCTTATATTGGGCTCATGTGTCAAAATGGGTCAGTGTTTCCTAATAACTCCTGTTATGAGAGCCATGTTACTTAAGTATTGGGTGGGTACCCTCACAACTTTCTTTTCTGCTACTGGGTTCACGCTTTTATTTCCCCTATTTTCCAAGAAGTAGGGTTTCCCAGTAGTACTCCTTAACTTAGCACTCTCATCTATCAAATCAGTTGTGAAGTGATCTGTATAGCCCTTCTCTCTAAATCTCTGTCTCAGGTCTTTAATCTCCTGGTCAAAGTCCGCATCCCTTGCTGTTAACCTAGATACTCTCAATGTTTGCCCTTTGACTACATTTTTGAAAATGTGTCTGGGGTGCATGCTCTCTAGGTGTAAAATTGTGTTCCTATGACAGTCATTTCAGTATAACTTAGTAGTTATTCAACCCTCTCTTGTCTTAAATACTTTGACATCTAGAAAATCAGCTTCCTTATATGTATCTGTTCTCCCATAAGGCCATGGCTAATTTTGAGTAGCTGATGGCACTCGAAGTGCCCATGGCCACCCCTTCTTTTTGGAAATACAGGGTATGTTCAAACAACATAACATTGTTTATGACAACCTTCTCCATCAGGAGACAGATTCATTCGATCTTTGTCTGCTTGTAAGTGCCTTCTTTGTTCAGATATTCCCTTAACATATCCACTCCTAAATCATTAGGGATTGATGTAAAAAGGGATCGGACATCTAGTGTAACTAGTTTTACATTGTCCAAGCCTGAATAATTAATTTCCACAAAATCATATAGTTTATTTAGGAGCTGTTTGATGTCCTTAAAATAGTAATATTCTTATCTACTAATGGTCTCAATGTTCTAAGTATATAGATATTGGTTCTGTTTATTCTTACCTGAGACTATAGGTCTTGGGGGGGGGGGGTTCACGAGATCCTTATGTATTTTAGGGACACCTTGAATAATAGGGGTAAGGGGGTTCTTCACTTTAGGGGCTTAAACCGTTTCAGCCTTGCTTACCAGTGCGCAAATCTGCAATGCTAAAACCTGCTAAGCATGGCTCAGCCCTGGTAACCAGTGATCACATTCCAGTCTGATAAAACAGCAGGGTAATGACATCTTTAATAAGTATATTTAATTCTATGTACATAACATGCGTCTCTGTGATGTCATTATAGCAGCAAGGGATGTGGGTCTACTGTCTGGGACACCTGAGTATATTTGGCTTGTACAACATTCATTTCCATTTGAATGTGTTTCATACATGGGTAGTATCCCAGGTTATATGCAGTCACACTGGCATGTAGTGTATGATTATGTTACTACTGCTGACAGTGCTTTCCCAAGTAAGAGTAGATTGCAGATTGCAGTACTGGAACCAAACACCCCTGCATGCAAAGATGGACTCTGACTCCTGACTATCGTGTTCTTGGTGTGTGAGCTGTGTGCCATTAAGTATTTGCTGCTGGATATTGATCTGGCATGTGGATATTAACTGTAGACTACTGTGTGTATAGGACATGTCATTGAGGGCTGCTGTCATGTTATAATGGCATACCTATCAGTGTCAGATGACTATCTGTCAAAACATTCATCCTAATGCATAACCATTTGGCTAGCTGATGTCTGTCTGTCTTTAGTACAGATGTGCAGATGTCAAGATATCCATCTTGGCTGCTTACAGGCAATCTATGCTTGACTGACACTGACATGTCTGCCCAGCTGTGTTATGAATGCCACAGCTAGGAATCCCCACCCTGTAAGCACCACATGCCATGGATACCTTAACTACACTACTACCGTCAACAGAACATGCTTGGGTACAGGTCTCCAAGACACATGCTGACCATGTTATGTAATACATTTTGCATAAATGTCAATTGGAGCGCCTCACTGGCCCTCTGCAAGAGGCAACCAGATGATTGGATGTTGCATTTAACTCTCACCTTGAGAATCACTCACATGCCATCACTTGATAGATGGCCTGCTGACAAATGGCAGGTGGCATGATACCACTGTACCCACATCCCCTACTCTTCTCATCCCTCCATGGACAATATCCTGGTACACACCTAGGAATTGAAGACCACAGACGAAGAATCCACTTAAAACACTAGTTTATTGCACCTGGTTCGTACACACCTAGGAACACCTGCACCTATGGACCCCAGTACTGACAAATGCGTCAGTGTGCATTACTGAGAATAACAGTGTCTGTTTGTTTGTAAACCTGTAGTTGATAATACCCTGAGGGCCTCCACACCCTCTACACCTCCCAATGGCATAGTTAGATATGGCTGCTGCTGTGATGGACATTACATGTACCTTGTTACACTCTACACCCTATGGACTACCTGGAGCTTGCAGTACCAGCACAACACTGTTGTGTAAATGGGTAGATAGACATGGGTTACCCTCTGGGTCCTGGCAAGTGTGTGTATGTGTGCAAGTGTGTATATTTGTAGGATACAGCATTCTGAGGTCACATTCTCCTAATACAATAACCTTGCCATATAGTATAAGGGATAGTGATATTGCTTACCGTAGGAGAGCCATGACAAAGCATCACCCTACTATCCCTGTGGCATGTGCAATAGATGCATATCCCTGTAGTGGCACTCTTGAGATAGACAAGGGGTTGTATTGCAATCCTGGACAATGTGTGATTGTGGGTATGTCAGAGTATTATCATGAGTTTCAGTGAGTACAATATCCAATGTGGGGTGTGGGTGCTGGGTATACTGTCTTTACATCATGGTACCCCCAGTACATGTCCCAAGGTCCACTGTATGGGGACCACTGTCAACATCAACCATACAGGTAACTGATTACACTATCCAGCCCAATGATGCATGTGTGCAACTTATCTGTAACAGAATGGACACACTGTCATGGTAGTTAGCACTGATAAACCCAGGTCTCTCAGATGTGTTCATGACTGTTATGTGTTTGTCAATGAGTATATGATAATATGTCACACTATATATTGTTCATAAACAACCAGTACATCCCCCATTACCATACTGTACAAGGTCTGGTGATGGTCTTCAGTTAACAAGTAACCTGGGACACACCTCATCCTAAAAGCTGTGTGGTGTGTGCAATTAAGGCCACACACATTAGTAGCAATAAGTACCTAGGTAGGGGTTCTACTCTCAGTGTTGCCAAGTAAGAGTGTGTGTATATGTGAAGAGATCTACTTCAGTCTGCAGAAAATACATGTCGCAGGAGGTCATTTGTCCCAGTACTGACTGGCAAATGCTAACATTTCACAGGTATCTTCTTGCAGAAATTAATTCCATCAAAATTAATATTAGATGAATAAATGCCCTCTTCCCCACTGTATAGCTGTACAGCGAAACTGGGGTTGGTATATATAGCTGGGTGTGAATCTTGTGGACACAACCACCATCATTGCTGTTATTGTTGTGTGTATCCCCCCGGTTATTCAGCTGTAATACTGTACAGTTTATGTTAACAGGTTAAGTAGTTATTAATAACACTGTCTGTGGTTCTACACCATGCCACACCCTCCAAAGGGTAGGGCTGTGCCACCCACACCAGCACACCTATGTTTACCAAGTTGAGGATTGCACTACATTGGGGAAGGGGAGATATACCCTGCCAGTGCCATTGTCAATGACATTAAACTAGCAGACTGATTATTTCCCAATGTGATGTTGTGCCTATTCTGTCTTGGTGGAATTACATCGGCTAAAATGGGTTCTCTGCAAAAGTACACACATCCATGTGTACAGTATTCTCTGTATATTTTATCAACACCAAAGTGTATGTGTGTGTGTGTCTGCATTTGTGTGTGTGTGTGTGTGTGTGTGTGTGTGTGTGTGTGTGTGTGTGTGTGTGTGTGTGTGTGTGTTATACAAAAACATGTGACAGTACACTTACCATTGTCTACTGTAGAAGGGCTGCTGACATCAGCCACCATGCACTAACCTGTATACACTCCTCAGATCTAGCAGGCATGTGGCACATGTTATACAGACCTGGGACTTGTGTTCAGCTGTACCCAGGATATGGCACAGTCACGGTGTCACCACAGTGCCATAACCCTTGTAGGAAACAACAGCAGACCAATATCCTGCTGACACATAGACACCTACAACACAAACAGAGTACATTATGGAGACCACAATCATTCAGTGTTAATAACAGCTATAATGCATTGTGGCTGGATAGCTACACATCCTGATATGTAAGCATTAACCTTTAGTGCTGAAAACATGTTACACAGCATTACATTGGTACACCTTAGTACAGTTACCCTGTGCATTAGAACCATATTAGCCTGTCCCAGCATTGATGTTATGGATGACTGGGATGTGGCACAGGTATAGCCATATGCACAGGGTGTGTTGTGGGTTTGCCAGATACCTAGGCTGAGCCATTTGTTTGAAATCATGTGTGTGTGTTAGGAGGTTTCATTATTAATTGGGCTGTGAAGATGTGGTATGTGCAGGTATGGGGTTGCCCTCGCTGTGCTGTTGATGTGTGTGTGTGTGTGTGTGTGTGTGTGTGTGTGTGTGTGTGTGTGTGTGTGTGTGTGTGTGTGTGTGTGTGTGTGTGTGCATGCACACAGTTCTGTATTGTGGCTGCATTATACAAGGGTTTGTTGGACAGCTGCAGACTGTACCTGTCAGGGTGTGCAGTTCACCATCTCTGGCCATGGACACAAGAACTGTGCCTGCCAGGGGTTCCACGGGCACTACCAGGTACAAGCCAAGATATGGTACTCTCCCCTGATGATGACATATGTCCGCTGGATCCGGGTGCCTCTTGGGACCGGCCAAGGCCACGTGCATGTGGCCTACTCTGTTGTGGTGTGGACAGCACCCTCCCTGCAGTGCTGGTGCTGGTACTGCCACTACGGGAGCAGCACCGACTTGTTGCACATCCACGTCGACCTCCACCTGTTGGTGTTGCTGACCTACATCCATGTGGCCATCGCACTACTCCCACCATATGCTCAAGCACAGACATTGCACAGTCGAGGATTCCTACCATCTCACCCAACTGTCTATCCACGACCTCTGCAAAATAATGGTGGCCACCTGTAAGATCATGGATGTTGTCAATAACAGCAGAAGGAGTAATCCTCTGGAGTCTCAGACCCTGTCTGGTATAATGTTCCATACATTCCTGCACCTCCATGATGGCCTGAAACATGCGTCTGGTGACACCAGCTTTAGCACTTCTGCCAGGGGCATGATATCCAGCACCCCTCCTATGAGCGATATGTTAACATTACATGAACCTGATATGTGACATATGACCTGTGCAATCAAATGCAGTATCAAACCAATGTGTTAGTTGTGCAGATGCTGATTGAGATGCATACAATATGTGGGTGCATAAGTGTGCACACCTTTAACATGATGGTTTGTTGCATCAACCGTTAAGTGTATCACAGCAGTCACTATTCCTGGAAGGGGTATACTAGCATGGCCCATCTGCACTTGCTAGTATTTGGTCACTCTGCCCTACAAATGTTCCCCAACTCTGCAAGATTGCAAGGTCAACTCATGTGCACAGACCTTGGAGGTCACACAGTGCCTTCACTATTGCTGTGGAGTCAGGGTTATGTCTGCCACAATTCATGACCTTGACTGTGTGCAGATATAGCCATTCTTAGCGAGCTTTGGATATCTGCTTCAGTTCAATGTTGTGTTTCAGGATGACAATCCTCCCCATCCTCAGCCTTTTTGCAGATGGTTGACAGCTATGGGCCACACATGAGTGTCATTTTGCAGTGTCCCAAATACAGAACACCCTGTGTACTAACCTAATCCCTGCAAATGAATGGCAAACATACAGGTGTACACTGGCACTGGCAAGGTACAGATGATGATGATGGGCCTGAGATGGAGTGAGGTGTTGCTTGTGCAGCACATGTATCTTAGTTGATACTGTCTGTAGGTTTCGAACTTGCTCTTGGTAAACTATTACACATTGCAACACATGCCTTTGGGGGACTTTTGATGTTATGCATATGCTTCCTGTAGAGAGCCTTGGCTGATGTTTCCTGTGGAATAACTGTCACATCTGATTACCCTAATCCATAGACCACACTTATGCAGAATCCAGACGATTGTTGACACAGGTACTGCACAGTCAGTACTTGCTAGACATTCCTGCAACTCTCTCAGTGTTGCAGCATGTTTCTAGGCAACCTCCATTACCAGTTTGCAACATGTGCCATCATCTGAATTGGATGGCCATCTGTTTATTTCTACATTAATGGTTTTTTTTTTTTTCAAATATATTTTTATTGAATTTTTCAAACTTTTCAAACATACAAAGGAAAAACTGTAAGTCATTACGGGAAGTAGTAAAGTATAGGTATATATGTAACAGTTAGTACAAAAACTATGCATTTATAAAACAGAAGTTATCTTACAGGGAAACTTACATCTAAGAGACCAATATAAGCAGTAAAGACCCCTAATAACATATTACAGTCAAAGTCTAGAGATACAAATGGAAAGTGGTTTGAAAGGAAGAATATATGACTGTCTTAAGAAAAAAAAAAGTGGTAAGGAGGGTATAACCATAAAACACAACTATTTACACCATGTACTTCTATTTATACCATATTTACAACATTTACAACATATTTACATCATGGATGCCAGAGGATAACAAAATAATATAACAAAATATTTTGTAAAATCAAAAGTTACCGTGTGATGGTAACAATGTCTAATGGTTATAGGGCCAGATATGATACTGATGGAGGATTTCCTGGAATGTAATGTTAGTGACCCACATTTTTGGAGATTATTTAGTTTGGATTAGGTCAAAAAATCTACACCAGTAATTCTGAAAATATTCTTTTTTCTTTTTGTTATTATTGCATAACTTATGTGCAGATATATATTTGATTGCCATTGATGCAAAGTTTTCCCAAGTTATTGTTGAGGGATTGACCCAATTCTTGGCTATAAAATATTTGAGAAGGGCGCAGGCTGTAACACAGATGTGTCGATGCATACCCTTAAGAGATTTAGGAATTATATTTAAAATCATGGTTTGCCAAGAGAATCTGTTTTTTTCATATCCCATTTTTTCCAACTGAGTTCTGAGAGAACACCAAAGTTTGTAAATATTCATACAGCTCCAAAAGATGTGAAGTATATCTACATGTGGGAGGGAACAGAATGGACAGGTTAGGTTTTTATTGTATCCGAATTTCAGTAAGACTGCTGGGGTAGAGTAGGAATTGTTGTGTATCATAAGCTGGGTGTAAATTAGGTTTTTGAAGCGGGTTAGATTCAGGGTATTATTGATTGCTTCGCACTTAGACTCCATAGAAATTTCTCCTTGTATACTGTCCCAATATTTGGAAAACAGAAGTGAGTGATCATACTTAATGCTTGACACAAGTTTATAGGTATTCAAAATCATTTTGTTCCATAGGGAAAGTGATTTAATGATAGATTGTGATACCATAATGTATTGCTCCTTCACTCTATAGTTAGAGAATTTTTGTTTTATAAGTGAGCTAATTTGTCTTAAGATAGGATCATATTTGTTAGGAGCACCAAATAAAGCTTTGACCTCGGTAACATTTTTAGAGTTATAAAAGTGCCAAACTATGGCTTTCTTAACAATAGGGAAGTTTGTTAGATCGATCATTTTATTATTGATTTTTAAGTTAGGGTTTAGGTGAATAGGTTGGAGAATGGGAATAGTATTGTGCAATTTTAAGGAGGTCATCAGAGTTTGAAAGATGCAAATTTTGTTCTTTAATTTAGGCAAGATCTTGAACTTGTAGTCACCATCAGGTGCTCGAAAAGGGACAGCATATGGATTTAGTTTTAACGAATATATAAATTTGCACCAGATTTTGATCCAGGTTGGGTACCAAGATTCAGCAGAGGGATCATAGTGGGCTATTTGAATTAGACGGCTAGCATTAATGATGTGGTAATATAAATTACATTCCAGGAGACTTAAACTGCCTTTGGTCTTTGGGGTAATTAGTTCCCTGTATGATATTCTGGTTGATTTAGGGAACAATAAAAACTTTGAGATTGTGGTTTCCATTTTTCAGAAAAAAAATTTTGGAATGTTTAAGAAGATGGAGTTAAGATGAAAAAGGATTCTAGGCAAAATATTCATTTTAATGATAGCAGATTTTGATAGCAAAGAAAGATTGATGTTTTTCCATCTAGTTAGATTGTTATTTATCTGATCCCAGACTCTATATAGGTTTGCTTTTATTAGTTCTTGGTGAGGGTTTGTAAAATTTATTCCTAGGTATTTAAGTGTATGTTTGAAAGGAATGTCAGACAGGGGGAAGAAATATTCTAAATGGTTTGCAGGGTTTAATGGAAAAATAGATGATTTTGCAGGGTTTAATTTATAATTAGCAGCCTCAGCAAAAAGATTAATAGAATTTTGAATTTTATGAAGATCGGTGTTGGGAAGCTCAAAATAGATGTTTAGGTCATCTGCAAATGCAGAATAATTTATATCAATGTTGAAGACTTTTGGAATATGGTGATAAGTCTTTTGTTTAACCCAGAGACGGAAAGGTTCCAGATATAAATTGAAAAGATAAGGTAAGAGTGGACAGCCCTTCCTAGTGCCATTGGTAATTTCAATAGGGCGTGATAATGTTTTATTTATATACAGGGAAGTAGAGGCATTGTTATAAAGCACCTTAATAGTGTTGATAATAAGATCAGGAAAGTTAAAGAATTTCATGGTTACGTAAAGGAAGTTTAGATCAACGTTATCAAAGGCTTTGGTAGCATCTAAGGTGAGTGCATAACGCGGGTGGTTATCATTTTTTAGAAACAACATTAATGTGTTTAATGTAAGAGACTTGTCGCACAACTGCCTCTGTTTCATAAATCCCAACTGTTCAGAAGAAATGACTGTAGCTATAACTTTCTGAATTCTATTAGCAAAAATGGTAGATAAGATTTTGATGTCAACATTAATAAGGGCGATGGGCCTATAGCAGAGAGGGTTGGACTTGTCAGAGTTTGGTTTTGGGATGAATATTGTTTTTGAATTGTTCATATACTTATCAGTAATCCCTTTCGGGATGATATAATTATACATGGCAAGAAGAGTTTTAGAAAGGTGATGACTAAAAGATTTATAAAATTCTCCTGTAAAACCATCAGGACCTGGCGCCTTATTTGGTTTAAGTTTTTTAATAGCTAGCATTATTTCGCTCAGTGTTATGAGGCTGTTTAGAAGGGTGTTTTTCACAAAGGATAATTTTAGAACAGATAGCTCATTTAGGAATTTTTTGTGCATTTCATTTGGGGTCTGATTTTGGGGATTATAGATTTCAGTGAAGATATTTACAAAGGAGTTAACAATATCTTCATTACTGTATAAGTTTTTCCCTTTTGTTTTTTATTTCATTAATATAGTTTGGTCCCTCTTTGATGTTTATGAGTCCAGCTAGTGTTCTGGAGGGGGTTTGGGCCCATTCTGAATATCTGTGAAGGAGTTTGAGTTCTACCAAGGATTGATTTTGTAAGTGAAATGAGTAAATTTTTTTTTGTATCACATGTAATTTCTTTTCCAGTTCAGGAGAAAAATCCTTTTGTAGTTGTGCATCAGTCATCTTTTGCTCATTGTTGAGGTTATTGATGTACAATTTCTCTTTTTTTTATAATAAGATGATTTTTGTATGAGTATTCCTCTGATGACCGCTTTGGCCGTAGCCCATTGGATATCTAAGGGGATGGTGGATAAACAAGATTCTGTATCAAATTGTTTCAGATAATTATTAATTTCCTGCAGAACATCTTCTTTTTTAAGAATGTTACTGTTTAGTGACCAAGTGGGACTACTACCATTGTGATTCAGGTGGTGAGTGGGATTAATACAAAGTGAGACATTCGAGTGGTCAGATATATATCTAGCCTCAAGGGCAAAATTTTAAATTTTGTTTGAAAAGATATCAGAGACCAAAAAGTAATCAATTCTGGACCAGACTTTGTGCGAAGCCGAATAAAATGTAAACTTATTTAGCTCTCTGTCATGGTCAAATATTAAAAAGGGGTCAACTAAGTTGAAGCTATTTATCAAGTCCTGAATAGATG
The DNA here is from genome assembly GCF_019279795.1 of Protopterus annectens. Classification (NCBI taxonomy): domain Eukaryota; kingdom Metazoa; phylum Chordata; order Ceratodontiformes; family Protopteridae; genus Protopterus; species Protopterus annectens. The sequence goes on along the minus strand of NC_056733.1, from coordinate 1,737,129,850 downwards.
CAGATACTTGCAAGGGCTGTTTCCTGTTTTTATTGAACTATCATTCAAGGGGTCCATGAGTGCATTCCAGTCACCACCAATAATGAAAAGATGATTAGGAAACTGAAGTAGTAGATTATGTATTTCATAGAAGAATAACTGCTGGTTTGTACAAGGGCTATATAGGTTTAAGAAAAGTAAAGGGGATTTTACCTGAGGGTATGAGCAGGAAAATAAACACCATCTACCATTCAGGTCAAATTTAGTATTTAGCACTTCACCAGGAAAGGATTTTTTAATTATTATTACAGTGCCTTTTGATGCAAGACTATTCCCTGCTGATATCACAAGTTTAATCCAATTTCTTTTTTTAATATTATCCCATTGAACATTTGTCATATGGGTCTCCTGTAAAAAGACAATGTTAGATTTATCCTGAAAAATCAGGTGCATAACTAGTTTCTTTTTATTGATTTCTTGAAGGCCATTTACATTCCAGGAATTCACACTAATCATCACAATTAGATTCAAAACGTAGATATATGCTAGGATAAATTAAGAAAAAAGCCCTACTAGGGACGGTGCAATTAGTAAACACATTTTTTATATATGACAGAAAGTGTAATGGGGTAATAAATCGTATTCTGTCATCCATGCTCCTTACCATAAACCCTGTGCCTAACCACCTGTCTCCCTGAGTCATTTTTGAAAATGTTCTAGATAGATACAAGTGATCTGTTTTTAAATATTTTCCCTTATGAAGAATGATACAAGAACAGAGCAGGGAGACATATAAACTAACATCAATAGTCCAAGCGCCAACAAACATTGGACAACTACACCTCCATGCCACTTCCAAAAATGTTAAGGAATATTGCAAAACATATGTACATAGAATGCACAGTTAAAGGCAAAGTGACGTTTGAGTTGGAGTTAAAGGAGATAATAAAACAATACCACCATAAGAACATGATACATACAGCATTTTTTGAAATTATTGACTTTGAAAATTTCCATGTAAATAGGTAAGTGAGGTTGGAGTAATATAGACAGTAAGAGTTACTAAGTAATTGAAACCAACACAATTTATAACCAGAGCTATTAATAACCATTACAGCAGATAGTGACACAGGTTCTATTTATAACTGGCATAGCAGTAAGTACCATAATATCCTAATACTATGTTTTGGTCTCCTGTCTGGAGAAGGGACAGTCAACTTAGATAAGCTCTGAGCATACTGCTCTAAAGGGAGGTTAATGAATGGGGTAATTATAACAGGAAAAAATTACAGGTTAAATATATACGTCAACAAACAGAATAGCTCTGTGTAAATGTAAATACATTTTTTTACCTATCTAGATATCTAACTGGGTTTACTACATATGCATTACACACAGAATTACATAACAATAGGATTAGAGAAGGAAAGACAAAAACAAGAGCATTGATTGACACCTAAGCAGTTAATTGGATTTTCACTAAATGCAGTTCACATTAAACTACATAACTCACATATCATCACCAACCAGTAAAAAACACAGTTTAGCCAGCCTTTTTAGCAAGTAAGCAAGGTTTAGCAAGCCGGCTAATTAAACCAAACATAAGCATGCAGCATATCAAGCTCACTAGCTCTGCAGATCCACCTTCATTGAGAGAAAGAACAAGACATCCATATCCTGCACTTCCAGTAAAGAATTAGAACTTCATGATTCCTGAATCGTGATTGAATCATGGTGAAAGTAGTCAAAATACTAATTTGTGTTGCCATGCAACAAGATATCAAACTTGAAGACATATTTTCAGTGCAGGTAGCACAGCTGTGAAGCAAACTAATGGGTTACTCAACAGGCAATTGTCTTTAGCTGTCTTTAAATAATTTTTGACAATTGCATAGACTTTTTATTTTACTCACAGAGTCTGAGTTTGTATCTAAAACACTTTCACAATGAGCACTCAAACACACACCTAAATACTAAATAGAAAACTAAATGTGAACACATAAAATATTGTTTTTGAAAAAAACTGAAAGGCACAGAAAAGCATGTCTGAAGTATGGCATTGTAATTTTGCAACATGACCAGCAGATGGCAGCTACTATACCCTTTGATATGAAGGACTTCTGACAAACTGATGTACTTGTATTGCTAGAAAAAAAAACTATATTGTAATATATTCATTACTTAAACATAAGATTAGGCTGCTAAATTACCCTGACCAGAGTTCTTTATAGTCCATTTAATTACCCCAATCCTAAAGTGCCCAGAAAGTGTTGTTTTAGATCCATTTCTTCTTCCTTAAGCTCTAATTCATGATATAAGTGTTCCCAGGAATGCACTGCTTTTTCTTCTTCTTCTTCTTCTTCTGTTGCAACCTCTGACCCAGTGACATCATCGGCCGATGTTCCTGTTGCATTCTGGGTAATGGAATGTTGAAATGGCCCTAGGAGCTTAGGGAACCCTTGTGGAGCTCTAAATAAGGCCTCAACAGGCCACAGGAAGCCTCGTGCACTGATACAAATGGGACAACATATTACTGAAGAGCTAGAAAGGAAAATAAAAACAAAAAAAGAAAGAGAAAAAAAATGCCAGGACATCCAGATGATGGTAAAAATAAGCTGGGAAGATGACAGGGTAAGTTAGAATCAGTTAACAGTGTTAGAAAGCCAGGAGAGATAGGTGTTTGTAGGTGTATTCATCTTGGTTATACTATTTGTTAGTCTTAACAGTAATTCATAGCTATTAAGCATATACTGTATTATCTTGATTATATTATTTTACTAGCTTTAACAGTATAGCTAGTTAAGCTGGTAGTTCCTTGAAAGCCTGCATAAATACTTTTTTTGCTTCATCTGCAGAATGCATTAGGAACTTCTGATCCCCATAGCTGAAGGAGAGGATGGCTGGGTATTTCATCTGAAAGCATAATTTTTTTTTTTTTTGATTAACAAGGCACAAAAAGGAGATAGAGCTTGTCTTTGAACCTTAATGGGTTGGGGTAAATCCTGTGCTATTGTAATCCTGTGACCTCTCCATGAAATGTTACTTTTCTTTTTTGCAGCCATGAGGAGTGCGGTAACATGTGCAGCATTTAGTAGCCTTGCATAAATCTGCCTAGGGACACCCTCAATGCTCTATGAGCTCTTTCAATAATGATTTCTTTAGCTAAGATTTTATTTTCAATAATGTGTTGAAAAATCTCAGTTAGTATGACTGGTAGCTGGACTTGGTCAAACTTTTCAGGAATGCCACGTATTAGAATGTTGTTTCTAATACTGCATGCTTCTAAGTCTATTATTTTTTGCTGTAAGTCACTAATAATTTTGTCATTTGTATTTACCCTGGTTTGTAAGTCTTGTATTTGCTTTGAATTCTCCTCAGTTTTCTTGTCAATAAGATTAATTCTGGATGTAATTTGGTCTAGATTAGAACCAAATGACTTTAATTTGTCTGAGAATAACTTGAAATCTTCATGCAAGGGCTGTAATGTTGTTTTTAGGTCATCTAGTGAAAGAACAGTCTCACCTTTAGATTTAGCAGCTCCTTTATTTGAATCCTGTGTTGATTTATTTATTCTCTGCCTCTTAGCTGTTACATCCTTTTCAGGTGAGATTAGAGAAGAGAATTTGGTTTTATAAGTTATAACATCCATGGATTCTTGTTGGTTAGCCATCACTGGGTGAATTAAAGTGTAGGTTTAGACCACAAGGGAGTGACTTAAAGAATTTTCCTTTAACTTTTCTTGTTTAGAACTCAGAACTCAGTTCTTCAGAGAAAAGGATGACACCATGCGGCTGTGGCCTTCAGCCAGTCAGTAGAGGAAAGCCCCTGCAGAAAAATGATAACATTTTACTTTTTAGACCAAAATGTTGCTATAGGTCATTTCCATGAAGTGTAGTTTAGAAGAAATCCTCTTTTCCTGTTCAATTCGGTGCCAGATGCAGGTTTTTTTTTGAGCAGATAGATTTGGTTGATACAGGAGCAGCAGAAAGTGTGTGTTCAGTGCTCGGCGGCCATCTTGAACTTATTTTCTACATTAATGTTGTCCCATACTTCCTCATCACATACATGACTGCATGCACTATTTGCCATGGTATATGCAATGGTGAGGTAAGGCTACATGTCCCAGTCCTGCATGCTACCTGTTGGGTATGGGATTTATTCCATGGCTTTAAGATGTGTGTAAGCAAGTGCTGCCTCTGTTGCAGGTTAGTGGGCAAATGTGATGGACATATGTCTTGGACAGTAGACCATTTCTTGGTGTGACATTGAAGACCTGTACTTGATGGAAGGTGCATACTCATGAAGAATGAATGCTGTCAGTACCTCAAAAGCTGCTTCCACAATATGTTATTTGGAGTGTGTGCCCACATATGCTTCCAGTGTTTGTTAAGGTATGTATTCCCCATATTTGCTGTCCTACCATAGGATTCCATATTACACATTCATTGCTCATGTTAGGACCCATTACAGGTTGTAAGGTTTGGGGAATGTGGTATTGTGATATGCCATTGTGTAGCTCTGTAACAGTTGCCATTGTAATAGTGGTATATACACTGCTGTAGCACTGTATAAGGGTGATGTTTCAGACATGTTCTTACTGTAGGCCATTTGTCCCACCATTATGTTCATCTCTATGCACACATCTTGCAATGACAGGTAGTTAGTTATATTGCAGGACTCTTACATACCCTTCAGATATGCCACCATGGTGACCACTGTGATGGAGTGCAGTTAACAGCAGCAATAAGTGAACATGTACAGCATACAACATGGCCGGTGTATTGGCAAACCTGAATAAACAACACCATACTCACCAACTACAGGCTGCTGCCCCAGAGGTGTACCAGAGGAACCTACATAGTTGTGTGAGATATGTGATGTCAGTAGCCACACCTGTGGCATTGGAACAGGGTGGAAGTAGCATTTCAGTACATCGACAGTACAAACCCACAATACTACAGATCATGCACATCTGTTCATTACTACAATGCAGCAACAGACTATATATATATTTTATCTCACATAGGCATGATTAAACTCTACAGATGCATATGGATAAGCAACAGTGCTCTACTGATGTGCCCTGTGGCCTTACCTGCATGCTCCTTGTCCATTGTGTGGGTAGCACCCACCACCACAATGCTATCAGCTGGGTCTTGACATTGCTGGCAGGCAGGTGCCCTGAGGCTGATGAGGAGCTCCTCAGTATGTATCAGGGGGGCTGGATGGCATGACCCCCTGCGGTTAGCTGGTCCCTCCTAACTGCAGCAGCACACTGATGGTCATGGCAGATGAGGTCAGTACACCAATGTCGGACCTGCGCATAACTGCAGTTATGCAGGCCGACATAATTTACCCAGTGAAAGAGCTTGTTCCACAGGGTGATCCTCTCCTGCAGATCATGGGCTGTACAGCCAAAGAGAGTGCTGTGCTGCAGCACCAGGTAGTTGATTATCAAATCATTTTCTTGGGGGGAATAAACTGGCAGCCGCTTTCTAGACCTGGTGCCTGAAAGACATAAAGAGGAAAAAAGGTTTGAGGACCCCATACTGCAAGGATATAATAGTTGTTAATTGACATCTCTGTCTCCCCCCAAACATATCTGCAACAATAATCTGAACACACAACTCAACGGGTATGTTTACAGCAAACCTACTGTTGGGACATATATCATATTATACAACAAATAGTACATTGTGTTTCTAGTCATGTTCCATGTTGAAACACTATCATTGGTGGCCTATTGCTAACAATGTCACCTGCATGCCGCTATGGCTCCATATATTCATGTGTTCTGTTTGCTATGTGACTGCTCCAAATCTGGTGTTTTGTGTTAATGGAGATATCTGTGTATGCTGTTTGCCATAATCCTGGATTGTGAGGACTATTACTGCCCACATATGTTTTAGAATATTGATACAATAGCATGTTTGGGAAACCTGTTCCCAACAGAACCACCTCTCCCACCTCATCTGGCCATGGTACCAGGCCACATCACATCTGCGGCCCATGCCGGGACCTTATCATCTGCTGGTTCTGCACTACCTTCAGGTGGAACCACCTCAAGGGATGGTGTTCACCCCCCCCGGGAGAACACACAGACAGGATCCTGTCACCTGAAGTCAGGTCCAGAGTCTGGTGCATAGGGAGCTCCACAGAGACTTGGGGATGTGCTAAACCACTTTGAGGAACTTGGTACACAATTACAGGGTCCCCATGCTCCTCCTGATCAGCCCCCAGGTAAGGCACCTTCAGGGCCATGAAGGTGCAGTTGTGACTGCCCATGGGTGGGGACCTTGGTCTCACTGTTTCCATTTGGGGGCTCATGGGCTTCCACTTTCCAAACACCACTCCCCATCTAAGGTGTTTACCCACCACATGTGTCAAATACAACCCCTGCATGCTGTCTTGTCTGTGTTCCAACCCAACCTACCTACCTACCTCCCCAAATATACCTACTATCCTTCCCCAACATACCATTCTCACCTTCACAAACAAGGGCAATGTGTTCCCAACATGGATTTTACACCAGACATAACTGTCCATTTCGTACCTGCTTACTACTATATATATATATATATATATATATATATATATATATATATATATATATATGAGTGTTGTATGTATCTGTGTGTGTGTGTGTGTGTGTGTGTGTGTGTGTGTGTGTGTGTGTGTGTGTAGATATGTGTGATGTTTTCTCAAACATATGTAGCACAGTCATTCAACAGTAGGGGAAATGTATTTATATTTATATATGTGTATGTGTGTGTGTGTGTGTGTGTGTGTGTGTGTGTGTGTGTGTGTGTGTGTGTGTGTGTGTGTGTGTATGTTTGTATATATGTAGACATACGTGTATATATATATATATATATATATATATATATATATATATATATATATATACACACATATATATATATATATATATATATATTTATATATATATATATATATATATATATATATATATATATATATATATATATATATATATATATATATATATATATATATATATATATATATATATATATATATATATATTGTTTTATATATATATTGTTTTATATATATATATATATATATATATATATATATATATATATATATATATATAAATATATATATATGTATATCTGTAGACATACATGTAAATATTGTGAGAAGAAATAGCCATGGAATTGTCATGGCTAGACTTGTATAGGCCCTAGGGCCGATAGCCTAGTACCAACCTATGAACTTATGAACCTATGAATAAAAGAACGCAATAAAGTTCTAGTGAAATGCCACGGTCCAGTTGATATAAATCCTTTATTGTCACAAGTATAACTGGTTAAGCGCTTTCATCTACGATATAGTAGACTTCATCAGAATGCATTCAGACATCAGGTCCACACTCTCTAACTCTCCTTCCTCCACAGCTGCACTGTTCTACCTTGCTACAAAACAGAAAAGTATCACATATGGACACAGCCTAACAATGGGGGGTATATATAGGGACAGATTGCAGGTAAGCCAATTACAAACCTATGACGTTTCTGCATGATACATTTCAAGTTAACATGACTGTCCTGCAGGTGGTGTGGTGTGAAACTCACTTGTCTGTCATAACTTCATTACTTCCACCTCCAGCTATTTGCTACACTAATATACATGTCTTGAGTTACAGAACACACAGTATGATTGATTACATCTTGTCATTCAGTGCTGATTTGCATAGTTGACAGGTATGGCCCACTGCCCAGAGGGCCAGACGATATGTCCATAGCAGTTGTTCAGCAGGACATCATTACAACAAGTCTTGATGGCACATATAAATCTTTTCACATCATCTATCCCGTTACAGACCAAGTACTACATTCAATTGCATGCATATATGTTTCACATACCTGTTGTAGTATTGTCCTCTCTTCTAGGTACACTTTATGTGTCCCTTGTTTTATATACTTTTGTTTTGGTTTGTAGTTTTGATTCCCCCTCTCTCTCTCTCTCTCTCTCTCTCTCCACTACAGGGATTGAACTACTTTGAACAGGTTGCAGCATGGATTTTGTAGGTGATGCTCATGATCAGGTGATGGCGTCTGCACCAATCAGTGTTCACCACTTGCTAACTGCATGCAGCCATCTGTGTAGTACTTCCAATTACCACTGTCATGGAAAACCATTAATATAAATTACTTCACCATGTGGACGTTGTCCCTTTACCTTTCCTGTATGGAAGACATCCTTCCTGTGTGTGGCAGCAGTGTTACAGACAACAGGTAGCAATACCTCTTGCAACAAGACTTGTAGACATAGGCCAACTACATATTTATATAAGGTTCCAGACCTATGGACAATGTGAGTATTGTTGTTATATGCATTGAATTCCACTATTTTTACAGGGTTTGTGTGTACATGCTAGTTTTGCATGGAATGCAGTCTGCCTGCATAGCTCTCACCTGTGGGCCTATTCACATGTTGGCCAGAGGACTGGCTGTTATGTTTTGTCTATTCACCACACAGGTCTTGTCACTGATATATCCATGACATTCTCTCTGTTGAGTGCTATCAGTACATGGCTACATCCATTTGTGTTTCCGACTTCATATTCCTGAGTAAGGGTATGTTGCAATCAATCCTGTGACACCAGCAACTTTTACAGTATAGAGCAGCAATATTGCAAATATGGCCCTGTGTTCTAACCTCTGTCCTCCACATATATACCAGGCTTTGTCCATATGTCATGCAGTAAGAGGTTGTTAAGTAGTGGCCTATCATTATTTAGTGTTGGCATTCCTGCTATCATTCCAGTGATGCTGTGGACTCCCTCATAAATTGTGGGGTAGGGCCCATATATATGCGGACTACAGCTGGACAAAACATGTGTGACCTTGTACAGTCCAGAGGTCTGTGTATGTAACACTGGTCTATGCCCTTGTAAGTCATTCTATGAGGGAGGGGTATGCACCATTTTTAACCTAGGCTGTTACAACATGTGAGGGATATCAGTAGTAAGACACATGAAGGTATATGGCTGTGCAATTTCATACATTTCACCATGGGAACAGTGGTGGACTAGTGATTATTGTCTTACAAACAGTTCTGTTTGTCAGTGTGACAGTGATGTTTTAAGTTAAGCATTGTTATGTAACATATACATTTTCATTGTGACAACTTAATACTTTTCCCCCTAGGGGTGCAGTACAGAGTGTAATTGGAGGCTGCTGAACTACATCTGTAATTAATTAATGTTGATTGATTCTAATCTTCCAGGCAAGTGTTTTTTTTTTTTTTTACTGTTGTACTACTTGAAGGTCTTAGCCTGGGCAGCAACATATATTATGCTTTCAGATTACTGTATCAAATGTTTTGTTTTGAGAGTTGCATTACTCAGTTATTATGTATTTCAAACACCTAACTGCTATATGAAATGGCATATACAACTGAAATAGTACACATATAAACATTTCTATGTATGCAAACATGTGTGTGGTGTCATATCCTTTGACTTGTCTGTGGGTATTTGTTTCATGCAATCATTGTCTTTTGTATGAAAGAATCAAACACTGGCCATTTTAAAAGGTGGCAACTGTAAGACTACTGGCTGTTTGATATGCTGTACACCCTCTAAATATATATCTTTTTATACATATCTGTAAGTAGTAATATATGTATATGTGTATGTATATATATATATATATATATATATATATATATATATGTGTGTGTGTGTGTGTGTGTGTGTGTGTGTGTTTGTGTGTGTGTGTGTGTGTGTGTGTGTGTGTGTGTGTGTGTGTGTGTGTGTGTGTGTGTGTGTGTATGTATCATTGGAGTGTTTACTCCTTCCACATTGTACATTCCCTATGGTACATAGACAGTTCTGCATGATATGTTATTGATATCATCCTGACATCGTGCAGCTGAGTTGGATTACTGTTATCTTGTTGTGGCTATGTTGTGTAGGATCCTGGGTATGAGACTTGCAAGTGTTGGTTATTGTGTTGCAAGGCAGATCTGTTCACTGTGGAGGAGGGGATGATACCGATAATTACAGGAGGCACTTATTTTCGGTCCCTTCACCCCCATTAACAGTGCCTTTGGTCAGAGGTTTTGCAGTGAGAGGCTCAGAGTGTGTATTCAATGTGCAAATGCAATACACATTATATATATATATATATATATATATATATATATATATATATATATATATATATATATATCGATATGAGACTTGCAAGTGTTAGTTATTGTGTTGCAAGGCAGATCTGTTCACTGTGGAGGTGGGGATGATACCAATAATTACAGGAAGCACTTATTTTCGGTCCCTTCACCGCCATTAACAGTGTCTTTGGTCAGAGGTTTTGCAGTGAGAGGCTCAGAGTGTGTATTCAATGTGCAAATGCAATACACATTTTATATATATATATATATATATATATATATATATATATATATATATGTATGTAAAAAGACCAACCCTGGCAGGAAGAAGCAAATGTTGAATCTTAAAAATCACAAAGGTAACAAAACGTTCCAAGAAACGATGAACTCACACTGTTCGTACAAAACTTTTAATAAATGTAAGCACTTTCACGGATGCTATATCCGCTTCATCAGACATATTCAACAAAAAAAACAAATGCATTATAACGTTTTGTTACCTTTGTGATTTTTAAGATTCAACATTTGCTTCTTCCTGCCATGGTTGGTCTTTTTACATCCATTTTTGGGTTTCTCTTCGTTTTTGGATATATATATATATATATATATATATATATATATATATATATATATATATATATATATATATATATATATATATATATATAGAGAGAGAGAGAGACGTATATATGTAATAAAACCAGAAAAATAGGTGTGGACCTCTTGGGTTTTTGATCCTGAGTGATGCCTGCCTGGAGGGAAGGAATAACCAATTTTACAAAGCCTTTCACTCTTGATCCTAAATGGTGAACAGATTTCCACGTGTAGTCGGTGGTGGAGCTAGCTCTAAAAAGAGCTGTTTTAGCCCTGTGGGCAGCTGGAGCTCTATATAGAGCTGTTACAGATCTCTATGAGCTCTGAGAAGAGCTGTTTTGTGTTTTGAATGCCCTTCAGGCAGATGCGTAGTTCTAAAAAGAACTGTTTTGTTTGGTTCACCGAAGCTGTGTCTGTGCCTCCGGCTGGTCTTACCGAAGCTGATACAGATTTCTGTGAGCTCTGAGAAGGGCCGATTTGTGTTTTGAATGCCCGTTCGGGTGTTGGTGGTAGCTCTAATAAGAACTTTTTTGTTTTATTCTTCAATGTGTCTCTGGTTGCTCTTACTAGAGCTTTTACAGATCTCTGTGAGCTCTGAGAAGAGCTGTTTGGTGTACTGTGAGCTCTGAGAAGAGCTGTTTGGTGTAAGGTGCAGATCCACGTGAGCTCTGAAAAGAGCTGTTTTGTGTATGGACACAATGGGCTTTGGGTGTTCCGCGGTGGTGTCGATCTCCGTTGTCCTTCTTCTTGAACAGATCTTTGGTTCTTTTGCTATGTGTGAGTCCTAAAAAGGACTATTTGTGCACTCCCCAAGTGCTGGTCAGAATGACCTGAGAGCTGTTGCTGTGCTGATTTTATGCTACTGTGTAGGGGGCGTGGTTGAGAGATGTCCAATGAGAAGTGACTAGTTGGAGGTGTGGCCCTAGTAGGCCTACAAGGTGAAAACGGACCTGGTTGGAAGCATCTCATTCCTCTTATTTAGTTCCTTTTTATTATCCAGCTACTTGCTCATATGTGCCATTCCTAACCTCTAGCAATGCGTTGGAGCCTTTTGCTTTGTCACGATTATACCTATAGGTTCATAGGTTCATAGTTAGGTACTAGGCTATCTGCCTGAGGGCATTTATAAGCCTAGCCAGAGTGTGTCGGCTTTTGCTACCCCATTGATTAATTAACTGATCCTCTGTCAAGCAGAGCCAATGAAGTGATCCCAGGGGTATATTTTCTGTTACCCATGCACTCGTCAAGGTTTCTCTTGAAGATTATTAGTGAGGGGGCTCTGCCTAATTGTTTGTGTCTTTCGGCTTTTCCAGGTTAGGGGTCGCCACAGCGGAACTCCGGTCCACTAATGATTGGTAGTGGATTTTTACGTACCGGGTTACCAGCCCTGATGCACAACCTTCAACGAAGGCATGCCCCATTCATGTATGCCTCCACACAGAAGACGCTCTAGCTGAGAATCGAATGGGACAACGTCTTGCTCTGAGGCGACAATGCTATGTTTGAAAAAACTGTAGTAAAACTTAAATTTAACCAAAAAATAAAAAGTAATAAAAATTCAAATTAAATTTAAAATTAAACTTAAATTTAAAATTAAAATTAAACTGTAAAACATAGATCTTGGGCAATATTCTGGGGTTGCTGACTATAGTTCTAAATTTAGACTTGCCATTACCATCTGTAAAACATTGGAAGCAAGCTTGGTTCTGAGAAAGATTCTGAGATGTCTGGCGTTTTCGGGGGAGATAGGAAGGTAGCCTGTCTGCCGCTCCCTCATCAGGGAGAGCGTACATTAGGTAGTAAAAAGTTAAATGTAGTTTGACATTGAAAAGTTACCTTTTAAATGAAAAATAATTAAAAGTTGAGCTAACAATTGTAACTTTTGTGAGGGCTGATACATTAACTTACTGCAATTTTAGTTCTGCTTATAAACAATTATTGTTCAAAAAATTAATACATTCTGCCTTATACCAGAGAGAAAACAGTGAGCGAAATAGATAGCATATCTAGACGTATATATGTGGACATATATATCTATAAATGTATATGTATATGTATATATATATATATATATATGTACATATATATATATATATATATATATATATATATATATATATATATATATATATATATATATATATATATATATATACATATATATATATATAGTTCCCCTTCAGAAGACTGAAACATCATAAGCTCGAAATTCATAAGCCTGAAACCAAAAGTCATAAAATTCAGAAGCCTGAAAAATCAAAAGCCTGAAACCCAAAAGCCTGAAAACACACAAAATATATATACTGACTTTAAACAACATAAACCATATTACTTTCGACTAAGTATAAGCAGGAGGGTAAGCCTCCCTGCAGCCCCCACACCCCATGCTACTTAAATATATCGACTCCGAGACTGCACTTCACTACAAGTGCAATCTTGAAGTTGATATATTTAAGTAGCAAGGGGTGTGGGCAGCTCGCTTTTACACAGGGGGGGAGTGCATGGGGGCTTGCTCCCCTGCTCATACTTGGTGACAACTGCTATGCTTTGTTTTGTATGTGTTTCTGTGTGTGTTTGTACTGGCATATTAGCATTATTTGTATTCTGTGTGTTTCTTCAGGCTTTTGAGTTTTCAGGCTTTTGAATTTTCAGGCTTTTGGTTTCAGGCTTATGAATTTCAAGCTTATGATGTTTCAGTCTTCTGAAGGGGAACACTATATATATATATATATATATATATATATATATATATATATATATATATATATATAAAAACACACACACACACACACACACACATATATATATATATATATATATATATATATATATATATATATATATATATATATATATATATATATATATATATATATATATATATATATACATAGACATACATCTACTTATATAACTGCATTTCCCCTACTGTTGAATGACTGTGCTGGATGATATGTTTGAGAAAACATCACATTTATTGATGTCTCAAACTGCTTAGTGGTAAATCACTTTGGCTATAGTGTGTAGGGTCCTGAGTTTGAAACTTGCAAGGGTGATTATTTTGTTGCTGGGCAGAACAGGGGCTGTTTGAGACAGAGTGATTAAGACACTTTAAAGCAGTTGTAAGCAGGTTTCTGCGGGTTTTCACAGAGATGAGCAATGCTTACATGAGCTTAGCTTAGCTTACGCCCACTTATGGCCACTTAAACCCTCACTCATCATCATCATCTTCTTTCCGCTGTTCCTGTTAGGGGTTGCCACAGTGGATCACCTGTTTCCATTTCTTCCTGTCCTCTGCATCTTGCTCTGTCATACCAACCACCTGCATGTCCTCTCTCAACCCTTGCTAATTTCAAATAAAGAAAAGAATAAAGGGAGATAGAAAAGTGGTGAAATTGGGGCAAGCAGGGGGACAAACAAGAGAAGAAACAAGTAGGGATGTGCTGGATGGCTGTAGGAAAGGACCATATCTCTGCATTTCTTTGGCAGCAACAGCTGCTTTCAATGTGGGCAATTTAGAATTTGGAGCCTCACACCCTACAGGGAGGTGTGTGTGCATCATACAATAAGGATGACTGGTAGTGTGAGAGTGTGTGATGGGTACATTTCTCTGGGTGAAATGCAGAGCTATGTTTGAACATGATTTTTTTGTGGGACAGATGCCCTTTTTTAAGGTGTGATTCAGATGTTAAGAAAGGATTATTGGTAAATGTGGTGAGGGAGGTTTGGTATGAAAGGTTGCATTTGCAGATAGACAAGACAGCAGACAGGGGTGGTGCATGACACATGGGGGGGTAAACACCTTGACGGGGAGGGTGGTTGGGAATCTGAGGCTCATGATCCCCCACAATGGTAGTAGTGGCACTGATGTCCCCATCCGATGGCAGTCACCACTACTCCTTCACAGCCCCAAAGGTGGCTGTGCTGGGGGTTGGGCTGGAGAGGCCACTTGCCCCTCTAGCTGTGCCAGCATGCTCTCCACCTGGTGCAGGAGGTCATCCAGCTCCATCTGGAGGACACTGCGTACCATGCCACAGACCTCGTCCTGGGTGACAACATCCTCACCACGCCCACTTGCAGGGGGGGTAAGCTCCATCCCCTGCAGCGGTTCCACCTGAGAGTAGTGCAGGACCAGCAGATGAGGGAGGTCTGGGTTGCATCTCAGACATGCTGGGACCCAGTGCCTCAGCCAGGTGGGGTGGGAGAGGCGGATCTGCTGGGATCTGCCTTCCCATATGTGCTATGGTGTGGAAATTAACAATGAATATTGGTTAGTTATGCACAACACATTACATCATTAGTCAAAATAGCATGCATGGATATTCCCATTTACCCAAAACAGTGCAATTATAACAGTGCCATAGCAAACAGAACCCATGCATATATGGAATGGCATTCAGGGTTGCAACAGTATGCCAGTTAGTGGTATGTCAGGCAGGCAATAAAATGATTATTCAACAGGGAATATTAGTATGCAAACAGTTTAAACAATGATAAACCAAATGGAACAATGGTCCCAACAGTAGAGGTTTGTTTAGGAACATACCCATGTTGGTTTCAGTGTGATGGTTGGATCAGTTGAGTGGTGGGGGAAGGGAATAGATTCAATTGACAACTGCTATCAAGTATATTTGTCAGTACACTACTATTTACTACTCTACATTCTGACCACACTTACACTCTACCTGAGCCATGGGGCTTCTACAGCACACCTACAGCTACAGCTGTTGATATCAACAGAGCAATTGTGCCCTTAATTTAGTTATACACGAGACCTGTTTCTATACCAATTTCTTTACCTATGGGCCCTGTGCAGATGAACTGTGTGCACATTACATTGTTGTTTCTACACATATTTCATATTCACATATTAGTTGCAGGCCCTGGAGTGTGTGTTGTGCCTTTCACATACATCTACTGTGACATTCTCTGTCTGCAGGTTTTTTGGCAACTGGGGAAACTATCTGTGACAGCGTGACACTTGAGGGGCATGTCTGGGCCAGACTGCAGAGTGTGGATGTCTAGCTCACATCTATTTGTAGGACTGGGGCTGATCAACACAGCAGTTATGCACCTTTCATAGTTATATACATCATACTAGTATTTCTATTCAGATTCCTTTACCTGTGTGCCCTGTATGGAAAATGTTATGTGTTGCAGTCCATTACCTTTTTCTATTCAGATTGCAGTTTACAGCTGTAGAACCAGACTGTGAGAAGTTAGTGGTCGTCCCTGGATTCAAACCATGGTGTGTGTGTAAAATTAAACTACAGGGCTAGTCCTTATCAGACTGAGCTACTGGGGAGGTGCTGTGTCTTGCTTCTGACATTTCTATCTAGTACTTATTTTTGTGTACAGTACTTTTATTTTGACATGTTGCATTATTTGGTTCCCATTTTCAGTACTCATTATGCATACACAACAGACATTGGTGGCACTGTTTGTGAAACATTCACATTAGGTGGATTGCACATTTGACTGTTTTACAACTACATACTGCTGTTTAGATCCCTGAGTGCACATTGTAGGTTTTAAATCTGCACCTGTTAGCCGTATACATTTTTCAGTACATTCACAGCTACATACAACTGAAATTGAAAGGTTAACACGAGACACTGCTGGCAGACAAACAAGTAAAACACTTTCTGATGGCAATATTTACTGTTGCTTTTTTCAGTTATTTGACATGCACATTCTAAAGTTTGCAGACAAGCAGTGCTAACTCAGTTCACCTCAGTTAATGCATTCTGCAGGACATACACATTTCTATTTTTCAGGTACAAGTGAAATGACACACAAAAGTGTTTGGGATCACCTTTATTAGTTTTGACATACATATCTGTGTACAACTCAGAAATCCACAATTACTATTCTTGCATGATCTGCACAGAGGAACGCTTTACATTTCTGTTACAGTAGCCCTGACATGGCACTTTCTTGGCAAGTTCACTCAGACACAGTCATACATATTCTAATATTCCTCTCCTGCATATTGTACCTTGTTTGCTACTGACATCTGTATTACACAGCAGCTGAGAATACCCCATTGTAAGACTGGCAGTCTGACACAGACATTTATTCCTGACTTTTACAGCACAATTATATATACAGGCAGTACTACCATTACTATAATTTTGATTTCTTACTGTTAGTAGGGGGTATTCTGTACTCACCATACTGCTGATGCAGCTGGGCCAGTCACTGGGCATGAGCCTCAGCATTCTGGGACATCTCCGCAGAAGCTGTATGGAGAGACATCACACATTAATCACACCTGCACACAGTCATAAGTTTAACTTTTTCCATACTTAGAGATACATAAGACTGCATACTTACAGACAGGTGGGACATTCTGGGCTCGGGCTTCTTGGATCCACTGGTCCAAGAGTGTAACCTCCTTTGCTTCAGATCATCATGTTGGTGACGTACCTGGTCGCCAGTCTGGGGCATGCCAATGGCACTGGCAAGATCACGTGCAAGCTGGTCTGAGGACTCTACTTTGTGCTGTGAGCCCTGGTACTGACCCTGCGGCAGCCTGCCATCATGTTTTTTTATGTAGACCCCCAACCATTACCTTGGACTCCTGGATACCCCAACATTGCATTCAGAAGTGAACACCTTCAATGACACCAGGCATTTTGGTCCTGCTGTGAGCAATCCAAAATTGTTATGGCTGTATTCCCACCTGTGCAGTTTAAATAGGCAGTTTTCTTGCACTTTTTCTTGATTAGCCAGTTTTAATATGCTGAACTATGCTTAGCTCCGCTCAAATCTGCATAACAATGCTTACACCAGGTAAGCAGAGCTGAAAGCAGGTAAGCAATGCTTACACTAGCAAAGCATTGCTTAAATCTTTTTTTTTTTCATTAAATTTATAAATTATTTTTTATATTTATATTTTACATATTCCTACCCCTACTGTGCTATACATGAGCCATATGATTGACATCTATCATTCAAATTCCTTAAAAGGTTATTAAATAATTTTGCAGAGAGGGATTTGAACCAAGCATGTTTTACATGCTATACCATGGCAGTATCACTATGCTACAGCAGCTTGATGACATTTTCTATCACAGTAGCACTTGTCTAGCATTTTCAGGATTTCAGACAGGCTAAGCATAGTGGCTCACTGCGCAAACAAGCTACGCACAACTTAAATTTCGGATTTATTTAATGAAAAAAATATATATTTTTATTGCTTTCCTCTTGCCATACTGCTTCCATGCATGTCGGGCAAGAGTGCATACATTTGGGGGATGTGCACTTTAAGGCTGCTGCCTTCTAAGTGTTTGTGTTTTTTTTCAGTGTCCACAGATACTGAAATGTTAGCTACTTACATTTCAGTGCCTGCAGACACTCATTTACTATATAACATTAGAGCCAGGGTCTAATATTATATAAGTTGATACTCATCTGTGTCACAAAGTGCTGTACAACACTTTCTAAGCAAAGGGGGCATATTACATGTGCAGGCACTGCTGACACATGCCCCCTGAACTTGCTCCTGGTTCATGTCCTTTTATTTTATGTAGCAGCACGTCTTCATGCATATGCAAGGTGTGTTACTATTCTAAATGGACCTGAACCACTCCATGCAAGAATAGTCTTATTCTTGCACAGAGCTTCATGAATTCTGGGTGTGGTCAGAAATAGATCCACTGAGTCCCTGCTTACACAGTTGTACTATAGTTTGCCATTGCTCAAACTGTATATAACACAAACCAATTACACATGGCAGTAAGGATTCTCTCCACCTTTTGAAAAATTATTGGCAAATAGACCTTTTCTGTGAATAGAAAAACAAACTTAATTTACAATGAAATCATGTCTTTCTCAAACTGTTTTCGAAAAAGGGCTAAAGCAATGTATAATTCAGACTGGTCTATTGGATAATATAACATAATTCAGACTGGTGTTTTGGATAACACAGTGTATAATTCAGACTGGTGCATTGGATAAGACAATGTATAATTCAAACTGATGTATTAGATACCGCAATCCCCCAGATTCAGCAAGCTCTGCACAAAGTGCAGGAATATTGCAAGAGCTGCTGCATGCAAGATGTCTGATGAGCGATCCAGGAACGAGCTCCTGGGATGTGCATGAGCGCTCCTACACTATTCATGATGGACACCACTGCTATATGCTAATTACTCCATTTGCAGGTGAAAACCATGCAAATGAGGTGAATTGGTGATCCAGGAAGCAGGCAGGCATCTGTGCAGGAATAGTGTAATGTGCAGAAATGTATTTGGCTACTAACCAAATATATTTATACAAATTACAAAACAGAGGTATGACAGCTCCAAAGAAAGCATGTAATCAATGTAGTAGGCATACCAATGGCCAAATATATGGCCACTGGCATGAGAAATAGTTGCAAAATTTTGAAAAATACTTTTATATTTTTTTGGCCGATTTTGGCTGTTTAAGCATACAGCAGCAATGTGCAAATGGCATCAGCCCGAAAATAAGAAAAAAAAAGTTGGAAATAAGCTTTTAAACCAAAATCAGCATTTTGCCATGATAGTCAATGGAATGCATAAGGCAACAATACCAAAGAATAGTGGTTTCTAAGGAGGAAGGCTCAGTGTGAGTGTGGTATGGTAATATTTACTGTTGATTTTTTTCAGTTTTTTGACATGCCAATTCTAAAGTTTGCAGATAAGCAGTGCTAACTCAGTTCACCTCAGTTACTGCATTCTGCAGGACATACACATTTCTGTTTTTCAGGTACAAGTGAGATGACACACACCAGTGTTTGAGATCATCTTTATTAGTTTTCTGCTTTATGCAAATGATGGGATTGATACTGAATCACATATTTCCTCTCAGAGTTAGCTTGCACCCAACCGTGTAGGTGCAGCAACACCATGGTATAAGTATAAGAGGTAGATGACCTTACAGGTGGGTGTATCATGCATGCTGTAAGCTTATTGGAGCTCTGTGACCTGTACTTGCCCTTAGCTAAGCACAGCTAAGGAAGGGGGTGTGTCTGAGGCTGCCTGGCAGTGTTTATATTGCCTAAACGGGTGTGCACATCACTCACCGGGTTTTAAACAAAAAAAAAAAAAAAAAAAAAACAGGAAATAATAGCTCTGTTCACATCTGATCACTGGGTATGCACGCTGCACCTCAAGGCTTAAACAGGAAGGCAACAGGAAGGGAAAACAGCAGTAAGAAGGCAATCAAGGACAACTAGCATAGCTGGCAGGTGAACTGTATCAGAATCAACCAATTACACATGGAACAGCCTAGCAGACTACTATAAACTATGCAAACACCTTCCAGTCTGTTTTTTCCCCACAAACTCTACACCACCGGTGTACACAGATGGGGAAATTTTACCTGACAAAACTAACAAAATGTTACGTGCTGCTGTTGCTTTCATACATCAATATGTGGAAAAGGCTGAGGGTGGTGAGGATGTGAATGCTGACAGCCAGCCCACAGTGATGAGAAGGAGAAGCGTGTACAGATCCAGGGTAACCTACCAGGGGCTACATGAACTGGAGATAGTGGAGCGCTATAGGGTGGACAGGGACATTCTACAGAAAATTGTTGAGTTGTGCTGGCCATGTCTCACACACAGAACCAACAGAGGGGAACCCATCCCAGTGGATACCAAGGTATGTGTAGGCTTAAGAATACTAGCCACAGGCACCTTCCAAAGGGCAACTGAGGATATCATGGGGATCTCACAGGCATCAGCATCCAGGGTACTCCACCAGTTCCTGGATGCCATGTCAGCACATGCCAGTGAGCACATATATTTCCTCAACACCTGTGAGGCATTGACCAGCAATATGCGTCTCTTCCACAAATAGCAGAATACCCTGAGGTAGTGGGTCTTATAGACTGCATGCACATACACATCAAACCACCACCTGGTAAGTGGGGTAGGGTCTACATAAACCACAAGGGCTTCCCCTCCATCAACTGCCAAGTCATGTGCAATGCCCAGGGCATTATCTTGAATGTGTGTGCTGGCAGCCCTGGAAGCTGTCACAACTCCCACATCTGGCATATGAAACAGCTGTACCAGTCATTTGCCAGTGGGAACATCCCATATGGCCACCTGATGGAGGATGCTGGTTACGCACTGGAGCCGTGGCTGATGATACCCCACAGAAATGCACACACAACTGAACAAGAACTCTATAATGAGGCACACACACACACACAAATCAGAATCATAACAAGAGTGTGTGTCTGGGATTCTCAGTTTTCACTTCTAGTAATTTACTCCAGTGTTGCAGTGTCTCTTGAGAGAAACAAACTGCACTGTTGTTTGCAGAGTTTTAAGTGCTAGGCTGGGCTAGTGTTCTGCCTGTGTAATTACCTGATTCTGATTGTTTGCACCTGCTAGCTCTACTAGTATTCCCTGGTAGCTTCCTACTGTTTGTTGTGCTTCCTTTTTCCTTTCTGTTTCCTTGGGGAGCGACGCGCATACAAGTGCAAACACGCTCACAGCAGCTCACATGCGCGCACACATGCTTAGACGGACTAAAACTTACTTATTCGGGTTAAAATGCATGCACACCAGCACAAACATGCTTACAGGTCTTCCAACAGCCTTATACATGCTTACTCCAGCTTAAACGCACTCACTCACACTTCCACGAGCGCACTCTGTCTTACTCGAGTTTACAGGCATGCAAACACGCGCATACCCGCTCAGCAAGAAACTTTGGTGTTATCCACAGTATACACCTTCCATTTCTTGGCTTTCCCTGGCCTACCTGTTGACACACCTCTTTCCATGCTGTCTAACTGACAGCTAACACATGCCACTGTGCTCCAATGAGCTTCACTTCTTTCATACATACCCCCCTTGTGATGTCACCTATCTCCTACTCTGTTCCTCCCCATATCCTACTCCTACACTCCACTGACTGCGCTCATTTGCTATGTAAAAGTGTGATTCACTATCCTAACACTCATTTACATAGGATTGCCTACTAATGCTTGGTTACATGTCTTAGACTGGGCTTCTTCCCTTAGCAACCCCTACTCGGTGGCCATGTTGTCTTCAGCCTGCTTTTCCCTTACATTGTAATTCAACAATTTTCATAAATTCCATGTTTGTGGCTTTTATTGTCTTATTTTATGATTTTTATAGCGCACCCCATTTGCGCGGCACTGCGCTACTCTTAAACATCAGAAATCGCCAAAAAAAAAGTTATTTTTATTTTAATTTTGCATCTGGGAAACTTTCCAGTGGCCGTATATTTGGCCATTGGCATGCTTCCTCAACCATATGCAACCTTTATTTAAAGTTGACAAGGCTCCATTGTGCTATTTGCAGAACAGTACTCAGTTGTCAACTGAGAACATTTCTGCGGCTAACACGTCTCCTACTCGGACAGCTTTGTGCTTCCTGGATCGCAAATTTACCTCATTTGCATGCCTTTCGGCTGCAAGTGAGGTAATTTGCATATCCCAGCCCTGTCCATGTAGGAGACATTTTAGGAGCTCTCTTACACGCCCCTACAGGCCGTTCCTGGATTGCTCGTCAGACATGATGGCTGCATGGAGTCTTACTCTACTCGTAGACTCCATGTAAGCCTTCGTGAATCTGGCCCAATGTATAATTCAGACTGGTGTATTGGATAACACAATGCATAACTCAGACTGGTGTATTGGTTAACAGAATGTATAATTTAGACTGGTGTTTTGGATAACACAAAGTATAATTCACACTGGTGTATTGGATAACACAATGTATAATTCATACTAGCACACTGGATAAGACAATGTATAATTCAGACTGGTGTATTGGATAACACAGTGCATAACACAGACTGGTGTATTGGTTAACAGAATGTATAATTCAGACAGGTGTTTTGGATAACACAATGTATAATTCACACTGGTTTATTGGATAACACAATGTATAATTCAGACTGGTGTATTGGATAATACAGTGTATAATTCAGACTGGTGTATTGGATAACACAACGTATAATTCAGGTTGATGTGTTGGATAACACAATGTGTAATTCACACTGGTGTATTGGATAACAGCATGTATAATTCAGACTGGTGTATTGGATAACACAATGTATAATTCAGACCGGTGTTTTGGATAACACAATGTATAATTCACACTGGTGTATTGGATAACACAATGTATAATTCATACTAGCATACTGGATAAGACAATGTATAATTCAGACTGGTGTATTGGCTAACACAATGTATAACTCAGACTGGTGTATTGGATAACACAGTGTTTAATTCAGACTGGTGTATTGGATAACACAATGTATAATTCAGACTGGAGTATTGGATAACACAATGTATAATTCCGATTGATGTATTGGATAACACAATGTAAAATTCAGACTGGTGTATTGGATAACATAATGTATAATTCAGACTGATGTGTTGGATAGCAGAATGTATAATTTGGACTAGTGTATTGGATAACACAATGTATAATTCAGACTGGTGTATTGGATAACACCATGTATAATTCAGATCGGTGTTTTGGATAACACAATGTATAATTCACACTGGTGTATTGGATAACACAATGTATAATTCATACTAGCATACTGGATAAGACAATGCATAATTCAGACTGGTGTATTGGATAACACAATGTATAACTCAGACTGGTGTATTGGTTAACAGAATGTATAATTCAGACTGGTGTATTGGATAACACAGTGTTTAATACAGATTGATGTATTGGATAACACAATGTATAATTCATACTTGAGTATTGGATAACACAATGTATAATTCAGATTGCTGTATTGGATAACACAATATAGGATTCAGACTGGTGTAGTGGATTACACAATATATAATTCAGAGTGCTGATTGGATAGCACAATATATAATTTAGACTGGTGTTTTAGATAACACAATGTATGATTCAGACTGGTGTACTGGATAACAAAATGTAAAATTCAGATTGTTGTATTGGATAACACAATGTATAATTCAGACTGATGTATTGGATAACACAGTGTATAATTCAGACTGATTTATTGGATAACATATTGGATAACAAAATATATAATTCAGAATGGTGTATTAGATAAGACAATGTATCATTCAGATTGATGTACTGGATAACAATGTATAATTCAGTCTTGTGTATTGGATAACTCAATGTATAATTTAGACTGATGTGTTGGATAACAGAATATATAATTCCGACTGGTGTATTGGATAACACAATGTATAATTCAGACTGGTGTATTGGATAACACAATGGCTGGGATTCATGTAGCTCGGCACAAGGCCGGCGTAAGGCTTGTGCTGGCCGTGCAGCATATATATGAAGTAGTCACGCCATATGCATATTAATGAAGGCGCGCAGCCGCCACAGCCATGTGCATAGGAAACGTGAGCAAGTGCAAGGGGAGTATCGAAGTTGCACAGGGAGGCGAGTCAATGTCGGCTGTTGGGGAGCAACCTAAACTGCTGAATATTATATTCCGCCAGCAATAGTAATCGTACTTATCAGTGTCCATGGATACTGAAACGTATGCAAAGCATAGTCCCTGCGAACAGAAAATGAAGAATTAAACACAAATTCATGGTAGGGGAATAACGGGTCCCTACCCTTGAACAAATGACATGAAAACCGTGTGCCCGTAGTCCAACGTAGTGTTGATAGCTATACTATGTGGAAGTGAAACGTATCATATATTAGCGTGACGCCAGTAGGTACGTCCAGTCCAACGGAGAGGGTCACCAGCCAACCCATAATGTGAGGGAGGGAACATAGCTGTGCAGATGTGTCCACAACAAAATACACGAGGAGAAATGTAGATATATGTAGTGACCGTAATCTGAATCGTATCCCACAAGTCATGTAATAGTCACATACAAAAGGTATATCCGTATTTCACATACCAAATGTGATAGGAAATAGCATATGCATGTAAACGAAACAGAAGGAGCATATAAATAGCCATAATAATACGGACACATGTAGGCCGAAAGGAACAGTATGATCTGTACCGTCGACCAAGATTATCACCTGTCCCACTTTGCGAGCGACAGTCCCTCTGTGGGCAGATGTGTCCTGACACAATCATGTAAAACTGGCAAATGTCCAGCGAATATAGGACATAATTGTTCCATAGACGTCATGCAATAGTTGCATTAAACATATTTCACTGAACGTATATTACATAAATGTCATAGCAAACAGAATATAATACCAAAATGCTACAAGAATAAGCTTAGATATAGGCAAGAATTGTAAGTTCTATCTGCCGAACTGACCGTGGGTATGTGTCGGCCTGTAAAATATGCTGTGTTCACCGCAAATGTCACAGTAGGGTTGCCACCTTATCAAATGGCCAAAGTGGGACATGTTTGGTACAGACATCAGATTTTACAGGCCGACACATACCCACAGCCAGTACAAAGGACAGAATGTAACTGTTTTGCCTACAGAAAAGCGTATTCTTGTAGCAGTCTAGTTGCTTATTCTGTTTCTCATAACATTTAGGTATGTCAGATACAGAATAACTGTTTAATGCAACTATCACATATGATATAAGAACTAATTTTGTCCTAAAATCTCAGGACATTTGCCATGTTTACAATTACATGTCAGGGCACAACTGCCCAAAGAGGGACTGTCCCTCGCAAAGTGGGAGAGGTGGTAACCCTATGTCACACTGTGGCCAATTGAAAAGGTAGAAACACAGCCGTCGACTGTGGGGAGGCATTGTCCACAACAGCCGGACATGTGTAAGGAATAGCTTGGACATAGGAAAAGGTGCCATCCTACCAATGAGTACAACAGGCTGGCAAAATCCAGAAGGCAGCAGTATAATCAGAACGTGTATGTGACACAGTCGAACGGGTAGTACCCGGATACATCAACCAAGTAATGAAAGTGAAGTATGGGCGTGTACCTATGTGCGTGAGGTATAGCATGTGGAAAGCAAACATGGCAGGGTAGTCCACACAACCATAAAGGTACCCGACACATGTAGGGTAGTCAATGTGTAACTCTGGCCATGTCATGGGCCAACAGCCAAAGTAGTGTTCTATGGGGTGTGAGGAATTCGCGTGTGAGGGGTGGGTGTTTAATGGTAAATTCCTCAAAGGCGATACTGTGTCATATGCAGAAAACATGAACCGGAGGTGTACGAGGGGGCAGCGAGTGAAGTGGAAAGAAACACAATCACATGTAAAAACAGCTGCAAGACAAGCAGACAGGCCATAGTGTAGAACACAATCCCACAAACATATGAAAATGGAAATATGCAAGACAAATGTATAGATATGTCACCATCACATACCCACAGATGGGTCCTGATGGAGCTGGCCATAACAAACACAACACACCTGTATGCATAATGGCCTACCCAGCATACCCTCCACAACACACAACCTGCCACCATACCAGAACGTCCACCAAATCCAGCCGTACTTGGTCCACTGGTTTGTTGCAGAAACAGCTACACACAGTGACCCCTACACATATGTAGTAGGTATTGTCACACTAGGCAGTGTCAGGATTGCAAACCATGTATCCCCTGCATGTAAAACCCCCTGCACATTTTTGTGAAGCCACAAAAATCTTCGTTATCTAACTTGTATTTGTCTAGTCCAATTTTTGGGATATCCCTCATGAGATGACCAACTTGTGTAAATAGTAGAATGGGTATGACGACATGATGTCCAATCCAGTAGATATCTGGACACAAGTCAGAACGTGCAGTGGAGGTCCATGACACTGTCCAGCCCTAAGTGGGCATGCATAACCTACCACCCTGGATAAGATACCTTCCCGTGCTGCACGTGTCCAGACACGAATAGGAGGGAGAATATAATGCACACATTTGCAAAGTGGAAAACGGCATGAGGGTGAGGAAGACACTGACATAAACAGGTCAACCCTGATCAAGTGTGAGGGACACTGACTGTGTGCATTCGTGACCGACCATACCTGTCAACCTGTGTGAGCAAGATATCTGGACAGAGCCCTGAATATAAGTGAGACAAAGGTCCAAAAACAGAGACAATCTGTAAAGATAGCTCTTAGAAACATAGACATTTGATAGAATAACAGTTTGCACATTGGCATTAATGTCTGGAGTATGAAGTCTGAAACCCAACTGTCTGTCAGCACGTTCCGACTGCAGTCTTTAATGCTGAGCTACTGCTGTGCCAGAACACAACAGCGTATTACAGAGGGCCGTGCCATACCAGTCAACTGTCCCGATATTCGCAGAATGACTAGGGTCACCACCTGTCCCACTTTGCGAGTAACAGTCCCTCTGTAGGCAGTTGTGTCCTGTGAAAAAAATCAAGACATAGCAAATGTCATGAGAGTTTAGGACAAAGTTATTTCCTAATTTCTTTAATAGTCGCATAAAACAGTTATCTTATATATGAAACTTCTATATGTTATGTGAAGTAGCATAAGCAATTCAAATGTTACTAGAATAAGATAAAAGGTTAAAGTTCTGTACTATGCACGGCTGTAGGTATGTTTTGTCCTGGAAAATCTGACATCTCTACAGAACATGTCCCACTTTGGGCATTTGAAAAGGTGGCAACCCTAAGAATGACCACAGGTTTGCCCCATAGTGTTGGTGTGTGCCTCCGACAATCTGCACCAATGTGGTAAATAGCTGAGGATTGATGTCATAAATAGTGAGAAATATCCTGAGTTTAAGACTCCACAACCTGCAGAAAAGTCATGCTAATGCAAAACCTAGTATTCTATCATCGTCCTAAGCTTGTAAGAGCAATCGTTAAAATGTGTCCCTAATTGTCCCCCCATCGTGTAGGTTTTGCACAGGTTTGGTGCTCAAAGAGGTTGAGAGGTATGGTCCATACAAATTTACAGTAACAACCCTTCACACTTGTGTAATGTACAACTGCATACCGGTAGTCTCTTCATGTCCAAAATAATAATCCCCGTATGACTGTATACAGGTAATAGTCAAATGTGAATGGGAACATCCCTCACCGTGGAGTATGGACTGTACCAACCCCACCCATAATATGTAATGCCAACAGAATAAGCTGCTGACAGGTGCCCAAACACCTGTGTCTATAAACACAGGTAAAACTTCAAAATAGGGAGATAATCCCTGTCCATATGCTTCATCTGACATTTGAACTCAGCCAGGGAATTTCCGTTCACCAGGTGGACAAGCCTAAACCCAGATCACTACATGAACACCCTGACAATCAAGGACCTGTATGTGGCTGGACTATATGCCTTGGTGTTCTGCATATCCTCAGAGTGATTAACAATGTAGCCGGAGTCCACAGCAGTAGGCAATAGGGAATGTGTAATATGTAGTACCGCCTTTTTCCCAGCTGGAGAATGAATGCCTGTGTTGTAGGTGAAGCGGTGAGGCATATGTTGATGTAGCTAAGTACTGTGGGTATGCATATCAATGAGGGAGAACACCAATAGAATAGTGGTTCCGGCATCCGGCCAACGTGAATGCAGTCCCGGTTGACCTACGACCACTGCACATATAACTTGAAAGTGTAATGAATGCGTTCGTGCTGTACACACATTTAAATATGTCAAGGTGAACGTGTGTTTCGCAGCAGTCCGTAAACTGGAATACAGATATGTAACTATTATGGTCAGTATTATGAAAGTTCACGTAAGCGCAATTATCTATGAAACATATGTAACCCACAATAAGGATATGCAAGTGTGCCTGCGCGTGTGTAATCCTCTCACAAAATAGAAAATGAATGGTGTTTTCCCCACATTCTATGTACATGGCTCATACCTGTTAACTCCGTAAAGTATGAAACCGGACAAAGCCATGACAACTGGTACAAATAGGGACAATCCCCAGATATTTCCCTAACAAACATAGAAAGTGGATAGAATAACAGGTGTGTCACTAGCATGGATTCTCTGAAGGGTATGAAGTCATAACCTGAAATGTTTGTCATTATTTACCGTCAGTCTTTAATGACATGCGACTAACTTGCCAGATAGACACAAGGTTATGAAAAACGGACCAAAGATAAGAGGCAAACAGCTGTACATGCAGTGGAAATCTGTACAGTTGAAAGGTATGATATGGAGATATATATACACATATATCCACAGACATAAACCAAAGCAAATTATGAGATGAGGAATGTACAGACATATGTATATATGTACATATATTTATCTATACACACACGATACATGAATAGATATATACACAACAAACGTATGTCCCTGTACATATAACACATGTACATACATAGGTCACGGTATAGCTATTATAGATAGACAGACAGACATGCATGAAAGAAGAATACAATGATGCTTTCCAAACTATTGCCCGAAAAGTACCAGTGTGACAGGGCCTGCAAGTTCTACACGTTAAACATGAATATAGGTGTCCTTTGCAGGACTCCAAATATTGATCCTGTATGAAGTGTGAACCGTCACTGATGCAAATGAAGTCACAAGTGCAACTAAGATATAGGTGTACATGCAACAGTAGCAGGTGCAAGGGTAATAACACATGGGTTGATAGAATGTATGACGTACGACCTGATATCCGCAGAGTGGGTAGTGCTTGGAAGTGTCCTCACACTTTATTATAGCTCACATTAAACATGTCTAATGGGTACTGTGGAGGGGTGTCAGGTATGGGAATCATGGGTATGCAGAAATGGGCCAAGGAGTTGGTTGGCACAGATCTATTAGGTACGCCCCATGGGAGTGATCGATATACCTATGTGGGTATAGCACACGCCTATATTCTCCAAAAAGGTGCAACCCATTTACTAGATATAGTGTAAACCACTGGGGGAAGATGTAGGGACCCATATCAGTGTCATGTAGGTGATTATCATCGATGGACATGTGTACGACCAAGATGGTAACCATACCTGCCAAAATGTCAGAATAAGACAGCTGGACTAAGGCATAGTACACGAAAGACAAATAGTGACTATATTAAATATACCCCAGACAAAGACAGAACATTGATAGAATAATTGCCTATTCAGGAATATGAATGTTATGAGAGTTAGTAATCATGAAATAGAAATGTCAGTCATGATTACCTAACCGCACAGTCCGTCATGCCTTGCCAGCAATCTACCAGAAAGGCACATTATCATGACAAATGTAACAGAATCATAGGTCAAACCTCGGGGCGTATACCCATAATGTGTACAGGTGAGAGGTATGAAGGTAACCCATCCCAATTAAATGTACAGAACTAGTGATACTAGGTGGACAGGTGAGAAGAAAGACGTCAGGACAAATGACAAAAAATGTACAAGTCAAAAGAATGTATTTCCACAAATGTGAATGGCAACGTATGCCCTGTGAAAGTCAATGTGGAAGGTTAATAGACTCAAAAGACATGTGTCCCTCAGGGTGTCATGCAGTGTCACCGATACAGTGCCCAGTCCCCCATCCTCGTACGTGAGCTCTGCCACTGACAGAAAGCGCAAATACTGGCGTACACATAAGGTACATGATAGAATAATTAGTGTGGATAAGCACCTGTTGGCCTGTGTGAGGAATATAACCCTCTGGGTGGGTGTGTCCTGCAATAGGAATGTAATGGCAACTGGCCTATGATGGCACCATGTATTGTGTGTATTGGTGTAAGAAAATTGATTTCCAGTATCAGAAACATACCTCGCAACTGTACGAATGTGCAGATGTATGCCTCATATGTGTGGTGTGTTCCACTTACAATCTGTACCTGTCTGCCAAATACCTGAGAACTGACATCATTAAATAATGATAAACATATGAGTTTAAGACCCCAAATCCCTCAGAAAGGTCATACTAATGCAAAACCTATAATACTGTCAACTATCTACGTTTGTAAGAGCAATATGTAGAACCTTCCCCTATTTGTCCCCCCATCATGTTAGGCTTTGTACAGATGTTTTGCTCTAGGAGGTTGATAGGTATGATCAGAAACAGATACATGTCTGAGGAAACTGCATTATCAACCGCAAGATAACTCAGAAGGTATGAAAAGCACTGCAGTAGGAAGTTCAGTATTGGTCGCAGGTATGTGCTAACATGTCAAACGACACAGCAGTGTACATGAAGTACCTATAGGGCGTCACCTTTACCAATGATGACAGTGGGACATACCCACAGCCATGCATACACCACAAATAGACATAGCACACAGCAAAGCCTGGGCCATGATACACGAAACCTCTGGCGTGTATGGATTGAGTGAGAGTACAACAAGGAAAGATGACTGCCAGGCTATTCACAAACACCCGTAGGGGTGTGCAAGACCGCTCATAACATGAACATTGCACGGACAATGTTGGGATTTGCAACATACCCCATTTGTATGTGTAAGCTATGCAAATGATGTAATTACGTGATACATGAAACAGAAATCTGTCCGTGCAAGAGCAGAGTTATGTGCAGAAATGTACCCGGATGTTATGCGGCTAACGTTTTGCACTTTGCTAAACGGAGCAATGACAGCTGCAAATACAGTATGAATACAGTCGAAGAAGCATGCCAATGTCCGAGTCCAAGGCCAGTGGCGGCTTTGTCCATTGGATATCAATAAACCAGTAGTTGTCCTCCCCTGATCCCTGGTGTGGAAGCGTAGAGCAGCGCCACGGGAACGCGCTGTGCTTCAAAACAAGATATATGTATAATATACATACAAAATGTAGGTTTAGTTAGATGTTAGTACGCCATGCAGATGAATGGCAAGCTGGAGACAACATGGCTACTGCGTACTGGTTCTTATGTATGGAAGCGCTCTGTCAGAGATGTAACAAAGCATTTGTAGGCAATGTGAGGCAAGTGAGGCTGAGGATAGTGAATCACAACAGCTCATGCCATATGGGCCAAGCCTCTACAGTGTAGTGTAGGTTAAGGGGACTATTAGAGTAGAAGATAGGTGACAACATGAGTGTGTATGTATAAAACACTGTAACCTCAATGGAGCAGTGTCACATGTGTGCTGTCAGTACTCAGTGGAAGAGGCATGTCATGAGCTATCCTAGGGCATGTCAGGAGACTGACGGTGTATGCCATGGATACCACCGATGTGACCTGCAAACCTGCCCACAGTGTGTCTGCACCTGTGCACGCCAGTATGCCCGAGTAAGCATGTGTGCGTGCGTGTTAGCCCGTGTGTGCGTGTGGAGTGTGGAAGAACGAGTAAGCTAGTGTACGAATGGTGAAGCCCGTGTAATGTCATGTATGCATTCGTAAGCATGTATACATGTGTACTACACACATCACACATGTACTGCACACACAGACACACATGCAGCCAATATTACACACATCAGTGAAATGGCACATGGATGGAAAATACTTCATCAGAAGTAACAGTGCTGTAAACTATGCTAAAGTGATGGTCATAGCTGCAATGCATCATGCCTGCTGATATACACCTGGAAGTAACACACCGTGTGTTAACAGCATGCTAACATCAATACAGTGGAATAAAGCCACTGTGTGCAGCAGCACCAGGTTAGTCAGATCCTGCATCAATGTCACACATCACAGGTGGTGGCACAGGTGACATCATATGCACAGGGTGTGGTGTTAACATTTCCAGAGCTGTCATTGAGCCATCCAATGTACACGTAGGTGTGTATGTGTGAGGGACAACGGTTATTGCATGGCCCAATGGTGGTGCAATGGGTGTGTGTATGTGATAGCTGTAGCTGTTTGTGGTAAGTGTGTGTGTCTGCATATACACAGGTACAGCATGTGTCAGCCATATACAGGAGGTTGTGGGACAGTCACAGACCGTACCTGCCAGGCTGTAGAGATCCCCATTACTGGCCATGGACACCCCTCCATGCATCCAACACAACCCAGTCCTGTCAATGTCTACACATACAGTCCTGGGATCTGTACCACAACCTGTTGATAAATGTGAGTCTGTAATGTTAACCTGAGGTGCATAGAATTGTCTGTTACTACAGACGGATATGAGCCATACTCAAACTCCAATGTAATAACCACTGCTGACTGTTGCCGAGATTTGCATACGACCATTCAAAGGTGCTGTACTAACATTGTTTCCAATGCCCGTGTAATACCCAGCAACACAATAACCGGTCACTACACATGTATAACCCACGATCACTGCAGCACACAGTATGTGCACTATCACAGAACCATAGCAGATGTACATACATCCAAGGTGCTCACATACAGATAATGCAGCACATTCAAGAGTGATAATCCCAACATACATATCTATATACAATATACATTATATATATGTATATATATATATATATATATATATATATATATATATATATATATATATATATATATTTATATATATATATATATATATATATATATATATATATATATATATATATATATATATATATATATATATATATAGCTATATACTTACATACATATATATATATATATATATATATATATATAGCTATATACTTTTATATATATATATATATATATATATATATATATATAGATAGATAGATACATACACACACACACACACACACACACACACACACACACACACACACACACACACACACACACACACACACACACACACACACACACATGGCAGGGTTGGGAGCAGAACACAAACATAAGCACTGTACCACACGACAGCATTATGCAGTTACAGAACACGCTACCATGATCAGTGGATCACATGATTCACACAGGCACACGTCTAGCCTGCAGACAGCAGCATCAAAGGCAAAGACGCTGCACGGATGTTATGGAGAGTGAATACTGTAAAAGCAATGTACTGTTGTCATGCAGCTGGAAACACACACACACACACACACACACACACACACACACACACACACACACACACACACACACACACTTGGCAGGGCTGGGAGTCGAACATACACCTAACTACCCTAACACACTACAGCATGACGCATTTACAGAACGTGCTACCGAGATTACTAAGCACAGCAGTCCCAGAGTCTGACATCTAGGTGCGTGTCATCATCCGCAAAGGCAAAGACGTCGGAAGGAAACTGCTGTGGTGTGAGGTGTCTAAAAGCAAGACTGAGTCCCCAGGCAGAAGGGAGCATGTGTGCAAACACACACACACACACACACACACACACACACACACACACACACACACACACACACACACACTTGGCAGGGCGTCGAACATACACCTAACTACCCTAACACATTACAGCATGATGCATTTACAGAACATGCTACCGAGATTACTAAGCACAGCAGTCCCAGAGGCAGACATCTAGGTGCGTGTCATCATCCGCAAAGGCAAAGACGTTGGTAGGAAACTGCTGTGGTGTGAGGCATCTAAAAGCAAGACTGAGTCCTCAGGTGGACAGGAGCATGCGTGCAAACACACACACACACACACACACACACACACACACACACACACACACACACACACACACACACACACACACACTTGGCAGGGCTGGGAGTTGAACATACACTTAACTACCCTAACACACTACAGCATGATGCATTTACAGAACGCGCTACCGAGATTACTAAACACAGCCGTCCCAGAGGCATACTTCTATGCATGTGTCATCATCCGCACTGACAGGGACACCGACAGGGATTGTATAGAGAGTGATCGGCCTGAAAGCATACAGACATATTACTGTCCCACGGTATACGTAGACAAACACACAGCAGTGGTGTTATCATGGCAACGTAAGATTTACGGTGCACCACGACAACATGACATAGTCACGGGACGCCCCACAGACAGTACACCCTTCAAGATAGTCGACCATTGTGTACTCAGTAGGCATCCATCGTGACGTTGAAAATGGACATCTGTTGCCTGGATGACCACCATGGCTATACAGGATGTCAATGGCCATGCACAGAGGGACATCACTGACACAAGATGTCACTGGGCAATGGCCACACGCTTAGTAATACACATTCATTCGGACTGTATTGTATGTCGATCTACACAATGACGTACTGGACATCCTCACACACTTAGCAGTTGCAAAGGGCCATCTTGCATGCAGACGGAGTCTCAACTTGCAAGGGCTCAGTTGGGACTGTCATGTGTGTCCATCTACACAACAGCGTACTGGGCATGCTCACACACTTAGCAGTTGCAAAGGGCCGTCTTGCATGCAGACAGAGTCTAGACACGGAAGGGCACAGTAAGGTACAACTGTCCCCACACACAGAGTGGTCACACACATGCAGTGACCAGTACACTCAGCTGCCATCACAGCTGTCACAGATGCAGATCCCAGATGTACACAATGCAGTCTACACTGTAGCCCTCGAGACATCACCATGTAATTGCTGCAGCAGTACACAGCCATACATTACCACAACACCGTGTGTCACATGACCAGTGGACTGTACAGAGGTCTACAGCAACTGTGCAGGGTACACATGTACTGACAGGGTTCCAACAGGTGTTAAGCATTGCAAGTATACCACTATACATGACCAGGTCAGCTCAAGACATACCAGGGGCCCCGGGTCTTATACAGCTGTGACAGATGAGAGTTTCTGTACACCAATTAACACACATGTTTGGATATGTCAAACATGTGATTGTAGTGGATGTGTGCATGGACCACACACACAACACATATGTACATAGATAAGCCTTTGCTGTCCCCCATGCAGAACAGTGGGCTAAGCAATCATACGCATGCAAATGGTAGGTGGGTCCATGTATGTTGAATGCTCACAGTACAGGAGGTAGCAATGTTGACAGAGGACACATTCCCCTGTAGTAGTCGCCCATGACACCCGTGATATCATACCACAGTCCATGTGTCATGTATGTCAACACACATGTCCACCAATAGCAATGCATACAAACATGGCTACAGGAGACACATGTAGGACCTACGCACATGTAAAATCTGTACTGTGCATGCAACAACCATGCATGTGCAGTGGCCGATGTCAGTAACACAGCTGTGCCTAACTACAACATGCAGTCGCAATGTAGCCCCATCATTGACACCTGTATATGGTGACATACAGACAGTACAGTTGATTGTACATCATGTATGGAGGGATCTGTGTACATAAAGTGGTGATCCACCTGTGTAGATGTATGTGTGCCAGGGATGGCTCACAGGTGTGTCACATGCCACCCTACTATGCCATGTGCAAACAGTACGTTATGCCACTGTTACTTGATGGTGATGACTTAACGTATATACAGCGGTCAGGTTTAACCAACTGTATGTCACGTGACACCTGTATCACTGACATCCTCCCATGTGCACATAGCCACACAATTTCCAGACATAGCATTGGTACACATACTACAGACAGTACCGCTGCATGTCTATTAAACGGATCTTCATATGGCAGGTGTATCATTCCCAGCACTGCCATGTGTATCCGCTTGTGAGACCACACATGCCACATATGGTGGGGACTATGTCCCAGATGTAACATATCTCTGTACACCGATGTAGAGATCTGTACATACTGCAGTGTGGAAAGCATGAGGTCGGCAGGTGTGGTGCATCACACACATCAGCTATCCGTACACACATATCTAGTCACCACAGTGTGTGTGTGTGTGTATGTATGTATGTATGGCTGTCTGGTGCTTGGTGTGAGGGTGTATGCTACCATACTGTGGAAACAGGATCGCTAACCCCTCATGGTGATGCAGTCTACTAACCTGTTGATGGCATCGGTCCCAGCCATACTAGCTGCCTGTGCATGTCCCTTCTCTGTGCCACGTCGTGTGGGTGCAAAGTACTGCGAGGGTGATGACCACATAGGCAAGGGTCCACACATGAACACTATGGGATGTGTTATAGTGCCATAGACCCCTTGAATGTGGCCATGTTCCTGTACTGTGACAGGGTATTACTGCTACACAGTGTGGCCTCATGCTTTCAAGGTGACCTCTAATGTCATCATTGGCCTGACCGCTGTGTGCAACCCCTGCACCATGTCAACATACCTGTAATGTTTCCTAGTATGTATGTCACATCTCTGTCCGCTGTAGCCTGTTCAACTGATCACATGTTTCAGGTGCAGTATATAGCTCCAGTCCACCAAGAACACAAGCCCAAAAGTTCCTTAACGCGTTTTTATTATTTTGCACAAGTAAAAAGCAGCGTTTTCGCCACAAACACAGTGTGGCTTCTTCAGAGGAGTTTTTTAAAAGAATACAAAAAGTACCTCCCTTTTTATAGGAGTTGCTAATTACTTAATTAGTAAGCTTAATTAAAAAAGTTTAATTAAAAGGACAGACACAATAACCTCGCCTGCTGTTACATTTACCCTTAAAGTTGCATTCAAAGTGCAATAACCAGTTGTTTTGCACATCAAAAGCATTTGTTATGCACT
Source organism: Protopterus annectens (assembly GCF_019279795.1). Lineage (NCBI taxonomy): Eukaryota > Metazoa > Chordata > Ceratodontiformes > Protopteridae > Protopterus > Protopterus annectens. Next base: position 1,737,092,829 of record NC_056733.1, on the reverse strand, counting down.
CAAAACGTGATAAAACATGTAAATAATCTAAAACAAAAAATATATAATGACAATATATCAAAAAAATATATATAATATAACAAATAAAAAGTATGGAAATGTTTCTAAAGGGACAACACAATTGGTGGACTGGAGCTTTGTTCGCTCGTTTGTTTTCTGTTTTTTTGGTATTTCAGGTGCAGTATATGTGCAGACATCTGTGTCATGTTTGGACATCTGTGTCATGTTCAACTGTCCAACAGTCAGGTTGAGGGTACGTTTAGCATGCTGATATTGCCATATGTGCCTGTGAGTACTCCAGTTACACATGGGGGACTGCAAACACTGCTACCTGTAGACACATGCCAGTACACCATAGGAGGGAACCAGGGCATTACCAATATGCTGTTACTGTTGTAACTGAGACACATACTGTGAACATATCACAATGCATGCTGCACCTGGACTACATGGTATGACTGGTGCATGTTGACAGTACACCACTGATGTCACATACACATCTCTCAGTATTCAGACACGTCCAATGCAACATACACATCCCTCAATATGCATACACAAGTAATGTTAGATACACCTCTCACTATACTGTTCACCCTATGCATCAGACCATATGAGCATATCCCTGCACCAATGGTGTGGATGACAGGGATGCAGCACAGGCTTCATCATATGCACAGGGTGATACTGTTAGCCAGGGGCATAGGCTGCTCCAATGGATGACATCATGTGTGCGGGTAAGGGCCAGTGATTTGAATGGACATGTCTGTTCCGTATGCATGTGGGTGTTGTGGAGCCCTACAGTTGTGTTTGCTGTGTGCGTGTATGTGTGCACACAGTTCTGTCATTTGTGAGGCCTACACAAGGGTATTATGGACAGCTGCAGAATGTACAGACCAGGTTGGACAGCTCACTGTGACCGGACACGGCCACGTGTCCTGTGCCTGCCGGGGGTTGCACGGACACTACCAGGCAGAGGTACAGAATGGCTACTGTCTGATGACACATGGCCACTGGAACCGTGTCCCCGCCGGGCACGTCCAGGGCCATGTCCACGTGGCCTGCTGTGACCTGGTGTGGACATCACAGCACCAGCTGCACTGCTACTGCTACCAGCACTATGGGAGTGGCCATGTGAGGTGGCACGCTCACGTTGACCTGCACTAGGTGGTGTAGCTGGCCTACGTTCATGTGTCATATGCCTCACCCCTACCAGATGTTCCAGCACAGACAGCTCACGCTCATGGATTGCCATGCCACGGTCGAGGAATCTGACCATGTCACCCAATCGCCTGTCCAGAACATCAGCAAGCTGCTGTTGAGCACCTGCCAATGCCTGGATGTTGTTGTTTAGGGTACTGATAGCAGCCCTCTGCAGCCTCTGCCCTTCTCTGTTCTGCCATTCGACACGTGCATGTGCCGCCATTACAGTCTGGAACATGCATCTGGTGATCCCAGCTGCTGCGCTATGTCCTGCAGGTGCATGTCTGCCAGAGGTCCTCCTACGAGCAGCACCAGCGACATGCCTGAGTGGCACATCTGCAGTCAGTATACTGCCACCATGGTGTGAAGACACACCTTCTGTAGCCAACACACGTTCCTGTTCAACGCTAACAAATGCTGACTGTCCTTCCTCTATGGCCACTGTAGATGCGGTATGTGTTGGCAGCTGAACTGTGTGCGGGGAAGAGGGGGACATAGCTGGGATGGCAACCGTTGGCACAGAATCCACCCCTGATATCCCTGCCTGTACCTCGTGCATATGTTCATCACTGCTAGCATCTTTGGGGACACTATCAGATGGACCGCAGGAGAGTAACGCACCTACATCACCTGTGAATGCGAAGAAATACTCTACATTACAATAGACACACACACACTGACACATACACACACTGACACACACACACACACACACACACACACACACACACACACACTGACACACACTGACACACTGACACACACACACTGACACACACACTGACACACCGACACACACTGACACACCGACACACACTCTGACACACCATGCAGGTGAGATGACAGATGGCATGCAGCATGCTTGTGATACAGCTGACAGCATGCAGCTCAGACATCAATAGTGTTTGTAAGCATACCCCCTGGAATGCACACTGCAGCAGGCAGGTGTCATATCATTATCCATGCAATGCACATGATCATGGTAGTATGCATGCATCCCAGTGATACACCATGTGGACCAGAACAGGATAACAGTACACATAGCTGATGTGACCTTGACATGTAATCTGCTGACATGTTCATTAACATGCATGCATGCCTGACACAATGGTGTTGTGACACATGTACAGCATCATACTGGGTATCACATTGCGGTGTTGTCCATATGCCCTACAGATAGAATGCATGTTGAGCAAAGGTGCATGGGCATGGTAGGGGACTGGGCCGTGTGATGTACAGACACTGTGCCATTGCATGGCACATGAGGTGTCTATATTGCTAAACAGTGCATGTTATGTACACATTGCATATCCAGAACTGCATGCATACCCATGACATACCTGTGGATTGTGACCTACGATGCTGAGGTGTATAAACACCCAACCATGCTGTGTCATGTGACAGGTCAATGGAGGGCATACAGATGACACCCCTGCATGATGACTACAGAGTGTTAGCTGCCTGGCAACCATGTCCACACAAAGTGGACCTGTCATATCACCATTTCACACATGGCATTGATGTACCACGCACACATGGTGCACAGCTAACAGTGATGTCCTACGGCAGGGGGAAAAGTACAGTTTCTGTGGCCTGGTGTCACTGTCAGTGGAATCTGTGATAGTGACTACTGTCATGCTATGACTCAGACATCATGTTCAACATATCTTATGAGGTACATGTCAATGACACCTCCACTAGCTGTGCACAGGCATTTATGATGTGCAGCATATCACATCACCTGTACAATCGGTCTAGTACGGCTGTACTTGGACCATGTGTGGACAAAGTGGGACAGGGTGTATCCACATCCCATTTTCTGTGTGGCTACATGTCTCTGGCCATCCCCCATGGCCATGTGTGCACATGTGTTGGTCATGTATGTGATGGCCATCTGTCACACATGTCTGTGTTGTCCCATATGACATACACCCATAGATGTTGGTTATGTCACCATCCACAGGGCTATGCAAACAACAGGTGTATGCGTGGTATGTGTGGTATGGGTTATGGGAAATTGTGACAATATTGCAAACAAAACGCTACGTGTCTCAGACATGTCAGATGGAACATCACAATGTGTGAAACCATTGCAGGGGCATATAACACAATGGTGACGCCTGTGGTCTGCCCATATCACAGCTCACTGTGCGGTACTGGTTTGTGTACCACACATTTTGTTCCACTGTATAGTACATATGCCTTCATTGTAGAACACCTCCACCGTTGTATGCACAGCTGGACACACGTAGCAATGACAAATACTGTAGTTTTATGTCTGTGTATCATTTCAGTTGTATATATTGCACATGGGTGGCCCGTGTGGATGATGGGTGATGCGACCTGTATATCCATGTATTAACTGGCCACATGGCAAATAGATCTGTGCTTTGACATGCCTGATACTGATGATAGACTCACCTGCAATGAACTCTTGTCTGTGCGGCATGCCAGAGGTACCTGTATAGGGTGACACAGCAGTATGAACATTATCCATGACTGTATGACAACCACAGGGTGCACAGTTCAGGTTAACACATTCGCCTGTACAATAGCATATAGTCAGCACATGTGTGCATACCATACCTCTCAACCTCTTAGAACAATAAATGTGGACAAAGCCTACTATGATGAGGGACATATAGGGACAACTGTGACATATTGCTCTTACTAACCTGGATATTTGATAGACCAATAGGTTTGCATGCACATGGGTTTGCAACAGAATGTGCAGTTGTAAACACAACCGTATGTCATCATTTAATGACTCCATTCCTCAGCTATTTGACAGAAAGGGACAGATATTAAGGGAAACACACCGACAATATGAGGCAGACATCTGGACATCCTGCAAATACCCGTACAGTTCAGAGGTATGGTGCATACACAGGGTAGCATAAAGCATGTGTGTCCATATACCTTGCATATGTTGTTACATTACATGATGTACACTGACACATGCACGTACGTGGGATATACTGGCCATATGTTCAGTACTGACTCACCAGGCAACTCCAGGCTCATTGGTTGGGAGACACCCACCTCAATGATGGCAGCTACTGTTTGTGGGGGCTGTTCCGAGGGTCTTCCCAGACTGGCCAGTAGCTCCTCTGTGTGTGTGAGTGGAGGCTGGGTAGGTGGCCCACCACCCGTACACCTTGTTCTCTGGCGATTGCAGTGGCACACTGTTTTGATGACGTATGAGGTCCATGCAGTGTCTGCGCACCTACTGGTAGGTGCGGTTGTGGCCACCCACCTCGTTGACCTTTCTGTGAAGATCCTGCCACAGGTCATCCCACTGCTGTGCATGCTGTGGCACATGGCTAAATAACACCTCGTAGTTCTCATGGAGGTACGGTATTACGACATCATCCTCCTGTTGGTTATATGCTGGTAGGCATGTACACGACATTATCTGTAAGACATGATGAAGGTGACAGGTCACATTTACAGACATGTACAGTGCTACTGCTGCACATACATTCTATTACCAATATGAACGAAAAGCCACCAGCCAGATGAATAAATCCAATTTAATAATGACATAAACTTGTACAGCCACAAAACGAACTTTAAAAACGCCAAAAAACAAACCACAAATATACATAAGCGCTTTTGTTTAAAAGTTTTAAACTTCATCAGACAATAAACTCCATTACATCACTTCCTTTTATAACCTTCACCAAATTCAAAAAAGTGCACCAAATTCTAAATCAAACTGGAGCATGCTCAGTTGTAAATAAATGGAAGATAGAATTTTTAAGTAGCCAAAAATCAAGGAATGCATAAATACAATGGATATAAACTACATAAATGGAATTGATTATATTAAATACTAATATACATATTAAAATTAATTATGATAAATAAATACATATTATATAATTAAATACATATTATATTATTAATAAAAACACAAACTTACCCAATCTCTTAAAAAATTGTACTATACAAATTTCACACCCCCCTTACTATTATTTAATTTATACCTATAATTACCAATAATAGTATATACTATACAAAAACCATTGCATCGATAATTAAAATTAAATTTAATAATATTAATAAAATTATAAATATTTTTAACTAATTATATTATATTATATCAACTTATTACTCCATACCTTCCTTCAAAATTATTATAAAATTCTTAAAATAAATTTTGTATTAATCTTTAATTTTATTTCGAGTTAATGCTTTTAGTTTTAAAATTGGCCCTATAGTACTCCTTTCATTTAAACCTTGCCAAGAATCTGCTTGCAGTTTTATTTGCTAGATAAGTTCTCTTTCTTCCAAAATTAAATTCCAAGGAGTCTTATCTTTTATTTACACTTGATCTATCACCATATAATAAAATTTATGATTAATACATTCATTTACATGTTTTGCTAACGCATTATTCATTTTCTTATTCTTTATTGCGTATTCATGCTCATAAATTCTCTGTGTGAACGTTCTTTCTGTTTTATCTACGTAAAAAGAGGTACAGGAATTACACCTCACTAAGTAAACAACTGCTTTGGATTTACAATTAAATTTCTTTTTCACGTAATATTTCTTATCACGTATACTAAAACTATTTCCTTCTTGGATTTTATAGCACCATTTACATGCTCCACATTTATAGTTCCCAGTGTTCATTTTTTTTCTTTTACCCCTTTATTATTAATAAATTTCAATAGATCTTTAAAACATTTCCCTTTTCTATAAACTATTTTGGGAAATTTATTTATATGTTTTTTTACACTGAGAGTCTTTAATTAAAATTTCCCAATTATTATTAAATACATCTTTCAAAATTTGATAATCTTGTGTAAAAGTAATTACTAAAGCCTTTGAAAATTCTTCATATTTATTGCTCGTATATTTACTAGGGGTATCTAAGCCATCATTGATGCTCCTATCATCAAACCAAAATATGCTTACATTAATATCATTCTCATCAACTAATTCACTTTTAATTTTCAAAATTGGCTTAAAATAGCCATTTTTTCTTTTTTGATTAACTTCCAAAATTAGTTTATCTATTAACCATATGGGGTATTCCTTATTAATAAACATACTTCTTAGATGTTCACATTCTTTTATAAAATCTGAGAATTTAGTAATAATTCGAGCGGCCCTAACTAACTGGCCTTTAATTATAGATTTTTTCTGATGTTCGGGATGTGCACTAGTATAATGAAGGAAGCCATTGGAGTAAGTTTTTTTCCTATGAATTAAAGAAATATAAGCTTTAGCTTCATAATCTTTAACCAAATTGATGTCCAAATAATTAATTTCATCTAAATTAATATTCCATGTAAATTAAAAAAAAAAAAAAAAGTTTATTTCGTTATTAAATTGGATTTATTCATTTGGCTGGTGGCTTTTCGTTCATATTGGTTAATCAGTTTGTTTTTTCTTCAGTATGTCTATAGTTTGCTCTGACGAAATAGCCATACAGCTGGATGATTCCATCGAAGGAACTGAAGGGTCGATTGGGAATCTAACAGCTTTGATACTTAAATTAACTCAACGTGTGGATATTTTATATGAGAAAGTAAATAACGTTGATGGCAGCTGTACGAATGGGCGTACAAAAGAAGCAGCATTGCAACCTAATTTTGATTTTAATATTACTCCAGCATGTTTAAACAATCCAAAGGATGTTACGGAAGCTAATAGTATCAAGACTGGTGATAAGGCGAAAGATACCCTTTTGAATCAAGGAATGCCGCCAAGTAATTTCGGTCAAGGAAGCGGATTTTGTGCGCAAAAATCATTTGGGCACAGAGAAGGATTAAGGAAAACTGTTCTGATGTTAAATAAATGGTTGGGATCATCGTTTGTTTTTTCTGGACATTTTAATGGAGGTAATGATAATAACAACGATATTGATTATAAATTGAATGACTTTGACATTAAATTGATGAAATGTAGGAAGTTGCAACTCGAGAACTCTTATTTGAGAGAGTGCATCAAACTGAACATTATTCCTAAGGGGTTGCGCTTATGGCGCTACCCTATTGGGCTAGTATATAATTCACCCATGCATATAGACTTGTTGCAGTAATTTGATCGTTGTGGAAAAGATCTTCTTAATATATTAATTAAGTGTAATCAAATAGAAATAGATAAATTGATATTAGAACTTGATGAACTTGATAAAACGATCAGAACAGATGGCTCATTTGAAACTGTTCAGTATGACATGGTTAGGATCTATAATAGCATTAATCAATATATTACTAAACTAAAGAATGGTAAAACCAAAAAAATCAAAAGAGACATTAATCAATATGCCAATGGGATAGCCTATCCAAGGCCCCCAGGAGGTCAAAATAAGAAGATTAAAACTTATGGTCCGAACCATCTTTATAGATCTGACCCTGCAGGACTAGGCCAATACAATGGGAACTTACAAAATGACTTTGCATATAATGATGAATATCCCGAATTAAGATGTTCGGAAAGGCTTAAAAATAAAGCCCCTCATGCTAATCAACAAACAGCGGGGTTTCAAGGAGCCAGACCGAAGGACAAAAAAATGGAGAACATGATTTGGGAGACTGGCATTGTTTTTAATGAAAATAGGCATGGGATAAATAAGCAAAAATCCTGTGATAATGATTTAGACAACAAATTGCGACAATTTATTGTTAATCATCTTGGCGATTTTAAAGTGTATAATTTTACTAAAATTGAGTTTAATCAGGAAGCCACTAACCTGTTGTCTAAGGGATTTACATTTGTACCCTCTCATACATTTGATTTTAATTCAACCATCATTGATATGAAATTGTTTTTTAGAAAAATTAATTTTTCATTAATGTATCAAGATTTGATCTATAATGGACCACATAAGTTTAATATCCCAAGTACATATAATCCCCCCGCATCCTAAGCTTTTAATATATGAAAAGATGTGTGAAAATCAGTTAAAGAATTTAGATAGAATTAATAGAAAATGTGAATACCCTTTAAATTTAAGTAAAGACGAATTAGAAATATATAAAAGTTTACAGAAAGGAAATATAAGAATTATGAAGCCAGATAAGGGGGGAGGAGCAGTTATGGATAATGATTTTTATAATAAGAAAATGGAATTAAAACACAAAAATAAAATCCACTGTTTGGCACAATAAAGGTTGTCCTCCAACACCACAATACTATAGAAAGGCGAACTCTTCCAAAGTAAAACCAAAGCTCTTTATTTCCACATAAAACAACCAGATTGAGCGTGCTTTCATCTCGTATCACGAGACTTCATCAGAATCTGAAGTTACAAACAATTCACATTCTTTAAGTATACTCCCAAAGAATCAATGATTCAATTAATAAAATTCAAATCAATTATGTTGTTAATCCAATCCAAATCAAATAACTAGCCAGAAAAAGGAAAAAAATGTATTAAAAAACATTTTTAAAAATCATATACCCCTATCGACTTGGTAAAACATTTTTTGTATGTTATGTAGATATATATATACATATACAAATCTATATGTTAATATATTGCATATTAATAATCTAATAGATATCTACATAATTAAATATCAAATAATAATAAGTTGTGAAGGCTAAGACTAGATTGTGATGAGTATGTAATTGCCCTTAAACAGTGTAAAAAACATATTGTGCACAAAATGTATAATTCCAAACATATGTCACATAATTACTATAATTATTCCAAAAATCTTTAATATAAAAAATATATATATATCTTCATAATTAGGTAAATATGTTAAAACCTTTTTGGAAATTTTTTTAAAAATAATAAGTAGTAATAAATAATTAATAAATAATATTAACTTGTTGAATTCATGATAAACGGAAGTATGACAAAGTTATCTAAAATGTTAAAATGTTACTAAAAGGAATCCATGTAGTATGATGTATATTACATTAATACTAATATATTCTTTTTAGGATTCAATGATAGTAGTTTCAAAGCAGGTTTAATGGAAATATGGTCATTCATTCCTGGGTATACGCAAGAGTCCAACCTCATTTGCCAAATCATTTTGCGATACTCCAGGAATGTATCCCAATCTCCTTTCCTTTCTTTTTGTTTCACTACTTCAAGGACCCAAAATTTTATATTCATATTCTGACAAATGGAAGAATGGCTATAAATTGCATTTTTCTCATTTCTTCTATTTATATCCCTAATATGTTCATATATGCGATTCCTTAGATGTCTTTCAGTCTTTCCAACATAATAACCCCAGCATGACTTGCAATAATCTAAATAAACCACTCCCTTAGTATAGCAGCTAGCATATTCATAGCTCTTGATAGAAAAATTTATGCTAGAGATTTTAACCTCCTTAACACAGGCAATATAGGAGCATTGTGCACACCTACCACATCTGTGTGTTCCTACTCTACTTAATGCTCCTTCTTTTACCTGTCTCTTCTTACTCTCTAGAATGTTCTTCAAATTCATATTTCTCCTGAATGTGTATCTAAGTTGTTGTTGGAATATATTTATTCTTGTTGGCATTGTCTTGAACATATTCCAAATTCCATTAATGCTTTTTTCGACCCACCCAATGTCAGAATAATAAGTTAAAATTAACCATGGTATATCTTTTTCTATACCTATTCCTTTTGTTGTTGTTACTTTGTCAATTTCAGTAATAATCTCATTATTTGTTGTCCCTATCTGAAATAGTCTATCAACTAATAGTGGTCCATATCTACTATTACAGTTCTTTATTATTTCTTTCTTAACGTTTTCAATGATCTTATTCCTAATGATAATGATTTAGACAACAAATTGCGACAAGTTATTGTTAATCATCTTGGCGATTTTAAAGTGTATAATTTTACTAAAATTGAGTTTAATCAGGAAGTCGCTAACCTGTTGTCTAAGGGATTTACATTTGTACCCTCTCATACATTTGATTTTACTTCAACCATCATTGATATGAAATTGTTTTTGAGAAAAATTAATTTTTCATTAATGTATCAAGATTCGATCTATAATGGACCACATAAGTTTAATATCCCAAGTACATATAATCCCCCCTGCATCCTAAGCTTTTAATATATGAAAAGATGTGTGAAAATCAGTTAAAGAATTTAGATAGAATTAATAGAAAAAATTAATACCCTTTAAATTTAAGTAAAGATGAATTAGAAATATTAAAACGTTTACAGAAAGGAAATATAAGAATTATGAAGCCAGATAAGGGGGGAGGAGCAGTTATTATGGATAATGATTTTTATAATAAGAAAATGGAATTGATTTTGAATACAGATACTTATGATCAAGTATCTTTGAATGAGTTAAATTATGCTTATAAAAAGATTTTCCTACAAATTAATGACATGTTTTTAGATAAATGGATAGATATTGATTTATTTAATTATTTAAATATTTTAACACCTAGGATTCCCGTTTTTTTTGGGAATCCTAAGATGCATAAATGTATAGAAGAACCTCCCATGTGCCCCCTAGTAGATGGGAGGGATTCTATCACATCAGCATGCGCTAAGTATATTGATTATGAATTTTAAAAAGTAATAGTGAAGGAGGAATATATTTGTAAAGATTCCTGGACATTCTTGGAACATATTAATCAAATATTGTTGATGCTAAGGATGTTTTAGTTACAATAGACGTGTGCGATTTATATACAGTAATTCCCGAAAATATTGGCCTCCGATGGATTAGGGAAATTTTATTTGAATTTTCTTTTAAACAAGATTTGAATAACCTTTTAATTGAACTTATTGAAATTGTATTAAATAATAATTATATAAAGTTTAATAATCAATATTATATTCAAAGAAAAGGTATAGCCATGGGGTCACCTTGTGGGGGGACTTATGCAAATTTAGTCATGATGGTTTGGGAACGGAAGTTTATATTTAACAGTAAATATTATAATTATATTAGATCATATCACTGGATTCAAGATGATATTTGTCTAATTTGGAAAGAAAATATTGATATTTTAAATGAATTTTTAAATTATATTAATGGAACCACAAACTTTTTAAAATTTACATGGAATATTAATTTAGATGAAATTAATTATTTGGACATCAATTTGGTTAAAGATTATGAAGCTAAAGCTTACATTTCTTTAATTCATAGGAAAAAAACTTACTCCAATGGCTTCCTTCATTATACTAGCGCACATCCCGAACATCAGAAAAAATCTGTAATTAAAAGCCAGTTAGTTAGGGCCTCTCGAATTATTAATAAATTCTCAGATATTATAAAAGAATGTGAACATCTAAGAAGTATGTTTATTAATAAGGAATACCCCATATGGTTAATAGATAAACTAATTTTGGAAGTTAATCAAAAAAGAAAAAATGTCTATTTTAAGCCAATTTTGAAAATTAAAAGTGAATTAGTTGATGAGAATGATATTAATGTAAGCACATTTTGGTTTGATGATAGGAGCACCAATGATGGCTTAGATACCCCTAGTAAATATACGAACAATAAATATGAAGAATTTTTAAAGGCTTTAGTAATTACTTTTACACAAGATTATCAAATTTTGAAAGACTTATTTAATAATAATTGGTAAATTTTAATTGAAGACTCTCAGTATAAAAAACATATAAATAAATTTCCCAAAATAGTTTATAGAAAAGGGAAATGTTTTAAAGATCTATTGAAATTTACTAATAATAAAGGGGTAAAAGAAAAAAATGAAGACTGGGAACTATAAATGTGGAGCATGTAAATGGTGCTATAAAATCCAAGAAGGAAATAGTTTTAGTATACATAATAAGAAATATTACGTGAAAAAGAAATTTAATTGTAAATCCAAAGCAGTTGTTTACTTAGTGAGGTGTAAATCCTGTACCTCTTTTTACATAGGTAAAACAGAAAGAATGTTCACACAGAAAATTTATGAGCATGAATACGCAATAAAGAATAAGAAAATGAATAATGCATTAGCAAAACATGTAAATGAATGTATTAATCATAAATTTTATTATATGGTGATAGATCAAGTGGAAATAAAAGATAAGACTCCTTGGAATTTAATTTTGGAAGAAAGAGAACTTATCTGGCAAATAAAACTACAAGCAGATTCTTGGCCAGGTTTAAATGAAAGGAGTACTATAGGGCCAATTTTAAAACTAAAAGCATTAACTCGAAATAAAATTAAAGATTAATACAAAATTTATTTTAAGAATTTTATAATAATTTTGAAGGAAGGTATGGAGTAATAAGTTAATATAATATAATGAGTTAAAAATATTTATAATTGTATTAATATTATTAAATTTAATTTTATTTATGGATGTAATGGTTTTTGTATAGTATATACTATTATTGGTAATTATAGGTATACATTAAATAATAGGTAAGGGGTGTGTGAAATTTGTATAGTACAATTTTTTAAGAGATTGGGTAAGTTTGTGTTTTTATTAATAATATAATATGTATTTAATTATATAATATGTATTTATTTATTTATCATAATCAATTTTAATATGTATATTAGTATTTAATATAATCAATTCCATTTATTTAGTTTATATCCATTGTATTTATGCATTCCTTGATTTTTGGCTACTTAAAAATTCTATCTTCCATTTATTTACAACTGTGCATGCTCCAATTTGATTTAGAATTTGGCGCACTTTTTTGAATTTGGTGAAGGTTATAAAAGGAAGTGATATAATGGAGTTTATTGTCTGATGAAGTTTAAAACTTTTAAACGAAAGCGCTTACGTATATTTGTGGTTTGTTTTTTGGTGTTTTTAAAGTTCGTTTTTGTGACTGTACAAGTTTATTTCGTTATTAAATTGGATTTATTCATCTGTCTGGTGGCTTTTCATTCATATTGGTTCATCAGTTCGGTTTTTCTTCAGTATGTCTATACATTCTAGTACATTCACACAGTTATCTTTGCAAATCAACATGACACTAACACGACTGGCATGTAGGTGTCCCACACATGTAACACCCAGTATGCATTGGATATCATCTCCATATATGTGTTTCACCTCATTAGTGTTACTACTGCATGGGACGTCAGTCTCCATGTGGACATGTCTGTTTGCATGCACTGGTGTTCTTACCTAGCTACCCATGCCTGATGTATCCACGGTAATGCTGTTGACCTGGATGCTGTGGATATGTCACATATCACAGACACAACCTTACTGGACTTGGACAGTGACAATGCACCAAGTATGCATGGAAACCTGTACATGCATCTGTTTTTCCATAGACATCTACACTGCACAGCTGTTCAACATCCTGCCACGGATCACCTGTGTTGCACATGTGATAGACATGGAGTCGGACGTCATTCACAGGTAAGGTTATTGGCTATAGCATGTACGGGCTGGGTTTCCTAGCTGTATCCGACACCCATTACGCCACCACGAGGGGCATCAGTGACACATTACTGATTCAGATAGATGATACTAGATATACCATATGGCCATCACACCATGTATGGCAGGGATGATATGTGCAGCTATGTGGACAGGGCTGCATGGTATGGAGGGAGTATGTCACAGGTATGGCACAGGGATCTGTCCAGCATGTGGCAATCCTAGTCGTAGGATGGTGGTTGTCCATGACGTATGTCTTTCAGATAAGGCTATGAACATGTAGCATGTCTAACAGCATAGTGTGGCATATGTCTGTATAGAAGGTGGAGAGCATGCTGCATACTGGAGGTGAGTATTGTGGAGGCTGGTATCGGCCATCCACGCATGGGCCCTACCCCTGGAGGGTGATGTGTATTTCAATATTGGTCACGCGGGTGCTGTGTATGCCTGTCCAATGATCTCTGTGCTCATGGATACCACCCTGTCATGTCATGGGTAGCTCGGATGACTACCTAAAGGGCCAGGGACATGTCTCCAGCTCAGGGAGGTGTACTACACTACACCATCCCTAACATAGTGTCCATACTGTTCACCACAGCCTAGGTGTTTCTTAATGGGTACGGGGGTATTCCCCTAGTGGTGTCATTGCTGATATCATCCACCAGAATGTGCACATATGTCACACACATCACACACACAGCCCATTCTGTATATTGTTCACAACACTGTGACAACAATTGCCCATAGGTCATGGCCATTCACATCATCACATACACAGATGGCTGACATTTGTCTGTGTGGTATGGGGTACAATGCGGGTGGGGTACAACACATTAACCCTGGTTTACTGTAACTGACACCATGTGATATGCACATGTCACTGTAGCACCTTTGGTAGTTGTGAGTCTGTCAACAGGCCACTAGTAGAACACTCCTGTGACATACACAGGCATCTGTAGCCAAACATCCGTACTGTCTTGTACATCTGTACTGTTAACATCTACATTGATAATGATTCAAGGACCTGCAGACCATACCCGGCAGTGTTCTGATGCAGTGCCACTAATCATGACTGTTGTCAACACTTGTGGGTTGAGAGTATACAACACCCTATCTGTAATGTATGGGCATGCTTAGCACTTGTTCAGAGCTTCTTGGCATGTTATGAGCTACTGCTTAGTTTAGTACCCATTTCACACAAGTCCTCACAGCTACACTGTCTGTCCATATATTTCCAGCTTGATAACTGTACAACAGCTGTCGTACACACATCACTCACATACCTCGTGAGACATGGTGGTTTCTACGGCCTGTCCACCTGCCATGTACCACTTATATACAGGCATGTCCAACTGGAACGTACCAGTGCTATTGCCTGTCACTATGATGACTATGTTGTACATGTGGCAATAGAGCTATTCTCATGTCCACAGTCAATGCACACCTCTCAACATACAACAGTACAGCCTGTGGGGGATGCACATATGCAGCCCTGCTGGGGGTTATACTGTCACCAACCCTGACTGCACCTGACAGTCATGTGGGGTTGTGCAACATTGGCAACACATCCCACACATCACATGGTCCCACATAATCCCCACCACAGGCCACACATATGGAGACACCTTGTACAGTACCCCTCCATACTCTGTGTGGGCACCGTCGACAGCCCACATCGCCAAACACAACCACATCAACCTGTAGCCCAGAGACACGTGTGCCCATCACATACAGCCAATAGGATGTCATAACATACACAACACACCTGTCTTAAGTGGCTGTCAGCAGTCAAACTGCTGTTCCACTCAGCAGGCTACACAAGGTGATAGTCACTTACATCCTGCTGTCCAGTTACTGGTTCTGCAACATAACCTATGCACACATGCCACAAGTCAGCAGGTACGATGTGACTCCCCTTCCATGTTTGTGTGACTGCAGTTGTCACTCAGGGCACAGACTACATGTGCAGGGACATGCAATAGCCCACCAGTGTTGTTGCCCTGATGGTGTGGTCCACGCCCTGGGAAGCATTTTGCAGTCATCCAGACCTCTTACCACTGTACTATGAGTGACTGTGTCACTCCCAACAGTTGTCCATGCTTCTGCTGTCATTCCACAGGCATCGAGTATACGTCCACTTTGACAGACCCGGCCAAACAACATGATGCTGTGGCACAGTTGACCTGCACCTGTGAGCCCTGGGAGTACGGATCACATGTTGGACTCTTGCTGCTTTTATACTGCCTGTCTTGCACAGTGCCCAATAACAGTCACCACCAGAATGGGAACTGGCTAGCGAAGCATGTGGTCATGTCACACAATGCTTGATATCATTCTCTTTGACGCATGCAGGCAAGGCACACCTGATACTGCACCACTGGAATATCTCTGCAGTGACTGGGGCCTGCCTCTTGGCTCTGCAGAGCACACCTGCAATGACTGGGTATAGACAGACTGTACCTCTCAGGCACGTACCTGGACTGGCACACCCACAGCTGAGGTGTCCCCATATTCCACTATGTTGTACACACATCCCGGCTGGTTACTTTGCACAATGCATCACAGGTGCTCCACTTGCATACAACTGTGTCCGGAACTACTGCTGCTGCTAATGTGAGACTGACAGTAACCCACACTTAACTGTGATAGCCGCACATGTACTGACACATTAGGCGTACACTGTGCGTGAGTCATAACCTCCGCTCAGCTGGTTCGACCCATACACCACCTCCAAGACCAACAGTATCCTTGACATGGACAATACCAACATGTGACTGCTGTTCCACACCTGTGGTTATCCCCTCATTGGTGAAATCCGAACATCTGCTACCCACCCTTGTTAGCCACATACCGGCACCACACACTTCACGGCATACACAGTAGATGAGCACTACAACACCAACTACAGATGTCGTATCACAGTGGTAGTTGTTGTCGTGTCACACGTGCAGGTGGACAATGCACATGCAAATGCTGAGACATACCCCAGTGCACTTCAATAGCATGTACACGACAATGTGGTTCATGCTATTCCACACAGAGCCATGCTGGTACACACCAGACTACAGACGACACTCTGGGGGTGCAGTCCCATGGACATACTTTACAACAACAGGTGGGGGCTGTTACACAGTGGTGTACATTCCCATGGGCAGGGTGACTCACTGGTCAGCCTCGGTAGGGCCACATGATCCCACATAACATACACCATAACTAGCTACTTACACATTACTGTGACACATTCTGAGATGTACCACAAGGCATTATGGTGGTATGTCAGTAGTCGTATGCAATACCCACATCTGCTCACACATACAACTGTCACTCTGGAACATGACAGTAACAGGTGATGTTGGCAACATGCTATCTGATGGCTTCATTGCTAACATTACACCCTCTCACTCCCTGCAGGGCCACATTCCTTATAGGTACATTGCGATGTACCTGCAGTCACACCTACACAGTACTGACCTGCACCCTATATGTCCTAGGACACAGGCCCCTTGTCACCCTGCAATATCCCAGGCTGTGATGTCCACAGAACTCTGAACAACATGTCTCCCCACTGGGACACCATATTCAGTAATAGCCTAGTACCAGACTTTGTGGCCCCTGACTGGCACACAGCGACAGTAACACTCCTCACAGGTGGCGTCACACTGCACGACTGGGACTATTGCCCTACACACCTCACTGGACTTTTATGCATGGCTATAGGGCACATCATCATGGACATCATTCACTGAGTCTTTGTTGTGCTCCAGTCCTTTGATGCCAGCTGGGTTGGTCTTGTTGGGGCCAAAGCATGCCTCCTACACCTGTTGAACACCTTTCCTACAGTTGCCAGAGTAGTTGATGACGACTCGGGTGTCCACACAGCCTGCATTGTCCTCTCGCCGCCATTCAGCACTGTTCTCCATTCTGGTATTGACTACATACACATCCACCTGCACATCACAACATATGTCTCCGGATGTTATGCAATGTGGCTAATGGACAGGACACACACTGAGGGTGGCATACCATATCACATACTGCAATCCAGTTACACTTGGCTTACCACAGTCCTCAGTCATGGGGCCCTCATGTTCGGTATATGCTTCCCTGAGGTACAGGCTACCACTGAGGGGACTTCCCTGCCTAGCTTTACAGACCACAACATACCCAGCACCATTGTTGCTCCACCGGCTGATACAGACCCCATCTATACGGGTGTCACTGTGACAGATACCGATATGAACATCATGGCCTCTACCTGCATGACACTCGGTGTGAACATTACCTTTGCAGTACACCATCCTCCCACTGGTTATCACATAGGTGTTAGTCCCCTAAATACATGTTGCATTGTACATGTTTTTAAGACACATTTATGTCGCACACACTCCTGTGATTACCACATTGCCACTGTGGCGTGGATATCCTTCTATGTGTTCACACATGTCTGTACTGGGTGTGTAGCTGGTACATAGGCACCCATTGTACCTCTGAACACCGGACGTATACACACATCCATGGGTACAACACCCCGCGTAGGGTGTACCTTACACAAAAGCTTTACATAACCCAACATTAAAATGCCATGATGTTTATTGAGCTACAACTGTTAATTTATGCGGCTTATGTACAGACACCACGTCTGTACACATTTGCAGACTAGATACTCAGGGGTGACATCTGCTGCAAAGACAGGGCCCATGTCTGCAAATATGTTTATGGATATATTCCGCATACACGACATACACAATAGCCACTATGTCCATGATGCTCATGGATATGTGCACACATGTGACTGTGTGTGGCATGTGCTTGGGGGTTGCATTCCCAGACCGGACACTCACCATGCTTTGGGACATGATTTCTATGTACATCACGCATGGACGTTCAGTAGCAGCGTTCATGTGATACCTCGCTTGCTGGATGTGGACACATGTATGCCAGGGATCACTGCAGTGGCTGTACTGTGCAGTGATGCAGGTTACACATGGCTCTTCTGTTCACAGGACACTACACTGGAGAGGTGCCACTGGTGTGCACACTGTAGTTGTTGTTACACATTGACTTGCCAGACTGCATGGTACCCCACTATGAACCTGTGCAGCTATTACATGTCTTTTGTGCATGGTTACTGGTATAGCCCTTCCAGTTAGAATGGCTGTCATGCTATTACAATGTCCTGTGACTACGGGCCATATGTATACTGTTATTGTACATGCCAATCATGTTCATGTTTGTCTGTCACATCTCTTCTGCTATTCTAGTATGGGAGTAATGTTTGCATCCTTTGCAAATGCACAGAGTGGAGTACATAGTTATTTCATCATAACTGTTTATACCTATCTTAATTACATACTACTCACATCACTATATGATACCTTTGTTATGCATCATATGCCTGTTCTCCTGTGTAACATATCTGACATATCAATCTACTGTACTATACATTACACATGTTTTACATGGTATCCCATAATTCAACCATTACTTGCTCAGAGTGTCCCCCTTGAACATGTCATTGATGTTATATGCCCATACACATGCGTACTGTTACAGTATATCTACATATACTATCCCCTGCTATGGCACGTACGTATTGGACATACCCTGCCACTGACGGCGGGTTGTATGACATTGTTCTGTTTAATGCCATCATGTTGCATCCCTTGCGGTGTCTGTGCTGTTTACCATGTGGCCCACTGCTGGACGCACATCTTCTACAAGCATTAGTATGATCAGCGAGACATCACTACATAAATACCATTGCCCACTTTATGCATGGAGGACACTGTTAATTACTGCAAACCAGGCTATGCATACACTGACATTACATAATACAGAACACACTATACATACAGTTAGTGTTATACATACCTTGATATCGTTCTGGTGCTTTGTCTCTATCTCGTTCTTCTGTATTACTCTTTCAACTGTTATATGGTATGAGCATACAGTTTGCATATCTGGCAAGTCATCCTTATATACGTCTATACCTGCAACATGTGGTTTACTGCTGCCAATTCGTGGTCCGGTGTGACTAATTACGTGCACTTCAGCTGTGCAGCTACTCCATTCACCAATTACGCGGCAGCAGTGGGGTATAATTGAATCCTCCACCTTGGCGTTGGCCATTTGCCCTGCCTTCGGGGAGACGGCCTGTACTGTGTTTTGCTGTGTGTAATTGCAACTGCTTTGTGTAGACCCAAGTCTATTTTGGGGTCATGTCCCCCGTGGATTGTGTGTGGTGGCTTGAGTATGTGGTCCTACCTGTGACTGTACCTGTCATCCCACCTGTCTGATAAAGGACTATTGCAAACACCTGTAACATCGCCGTTTGTTCCGTTATACAACGGATACAATTTTGCATGGCACCTTTAAATGTCTCTCACAAGGTATGTCAACGGTTCAGCAGATGTAATTGACTAACTAGATGTTTGGGCTGTGGTTACGGTCTGTATTGCTATTGTTTACAGTGTGGGGGATGTAGGCGGGTGTACGTAGCATATACGGTTTTGTGGGGCTTGCATTTCTACGTAGTCCATATATATGTGTATGGGCCCCTTCCCTAATTACAGTGCTATCACTTAATAGACTTCTATTATGGGAATTTACTTTGTGCCATTGTTAATTGGTTTCTATATGGCATGCAGGTGCGATTGATACTTCCATACCTCCGGATGTACGGCGATATGTGCAGGGATATTTGTAAATGAACGCTATTCCGTGTATGTCTGTCCCAGATATTTGCAGTCATTGCAGTGGTGTTGTTGTCAGACCCTCTGTCACATGGCTTGCCACCTTTTCATATGGCCATAGTTGGACACTTGCAGGTCACACTGTGGTGTTTACAGGCTGACATATGGCCATGGTCAGTACACAGGATAGCACATACTTTTACCTTCATTACATACCTATTGTTCTTGGTCCTTCACTACTTATCGGTTTGCATGTAACATTTCCGTTTCTTACATACAGGCATGAGTATTTCCTGCAACTATTGCATATTATGTGGGACATACTAACGTTCTACACACATGGACAGTTGCCCTTTCTAATGTTTCATGTCAGGACACACCTGCCTGGGGGGGTTGTCCCTCCCAATGTGGGACAGGTGTTTACCACATGCCTACGGATAGCTATACCCGCACCTACCGTAATCATCTACCTCCGAGTTGCCACCTAGAGACACACTATGCAGACACACACACACACTTTAGTCACATGGGAACACACATGGCACCCTCAACACACACATACACAGGCTACATCACTCACAACCACAGTTGTACACAGTACCTACGTGGACTGTACCGCCGACAGCGGTGACTACATATCCTTCCTATCGTCATATTGCTCACGGTTCTACTGTTCCAGTATTGTGTTCTTTCTGTCTTTCATCCTCCTGGGTACGCTTGTCAGTGTGTTGCACGTTCCATAGTTGGCGGTATCCTGTTTATTTGTACCTCAAAGGTGTTTAGAATGTCATCGACCTATCTGTATATTTGCAGATGCCAGTGACCCCTTGTATTTCAACATATATCACACTATCGCCCTTTCTATCTGTATTATATATGTGTGTATATATATATATATATATATATATATATATATATATATATATATATATATATATATATATATATATATATATATATATATATATATATATATATATATATATATACATATCTCGGACAGGGGTGGTGACAGGCATGCTACGCCTTTCATTGTGTCTGTACCTGTCACATTTGTGTCTGTACCTGTCACATTACACACCTGCCATAGGTTAAGATTACCTCCCATCCCACTTTGCGAGGGACACTCCCTCTTTGTGCAGTTGTGTCCTGCGAAATATTTGTGAACATAGCAAATGTCCTGCGACTTTGGGGCAAACATATTCCCTATAGTTTATGTCATAGTTGCATGACACACTTATTCTGTATCTGACCCACCTACATGTTACAGGACATGGAACACGTACCTGCGACCATTACTAGACTATAAGCCTTTTATCTATGCAAAACACTGTCATTCTAGTTTTCATCCTGGCCGGGTGTGTGTTGTCCTGCTGACATCTGGCGTATGTCCCACATTGGTCATTTGAACTGTGGCAACCCTACCATACGTACATCTTGCCTAGCAATAGTGTTGGGTGATTGTGTACATGACTGCCTGTTCGACTCCTGGCAGTGATCATTTTACCCTTCAGAGCAGGCGCTATTTGTTCAGGGGTGACTGATGCTGGTGTCACCTGTTTTGTACATCACTGACCATGATCTGCACAGTGGTTGGTACTTAGCCCTGTTTCGCACATATCCGTATAGTCGTATTTAAACATCGCTTACCAGCTGTGGGCAACGCTTATTCCTGCTAACGTGTGCTACACATATTCTGATAACCTGCATCCAGAATGCATTACCCGTGCCGTCGGGATTATGTTACATCCCTTGCGGGACGTGGGGCCGGGAACATGCACGACAGTCACTGCATGTACCACTAGGACATCTGGGGGTTGCACACGAATTATGTTAATTTGTATGTGCAGTACACTACAGCAGTTACTCCACACTACACTCACATGGATGACTCCATTAGTTTACAACTTAATGAGTTCAGTTAATGGTATGTCCATGTGATGTTTACTGGCTGTACTCCAGCACTGGGTATGTATATCACAAGTAGGTACACCCGATAATTTGCTACACCTTCATACGACCGTGGATGCAGCATGCCAGTGTGACTAATGCCTGTCATGGATACATCCCCTGCCTTGACACTACATCCATGATTACATTTTGTGGAGGCCCTCAGTAACGCGGCAGGTAATCCATGATGACTGTGTATAGGACAGTGCTTACACACATGTGCTCCCGTGATTGCCTCTGCTCCAGTACACGACAGTTGCTTACTCGATGTTGTGGCGATGGGTGTCACTGTTTGCCCCTTTTGGTGTTTTGCCTCTAACAATCGGGCATGTACCTACCGATGTACCTGGGAACCTATACACACAGCACCGACAGATGCTGATGGGCACATCTACTGTTCAGGTGCTGACAGTTCCGTGTTCCCATGGCTGTTGCGAGTACAATGTTTGAGGGCTGCCTATGCAGGATTCCACAGTGGGCCACCTATACATCACAATTTACAGGTAGTCATGTTTGTGTGCCATCCATGTTACTGTGTGCAGGTGGGGAGGGGTGTCAGTCCATGGGAGCCTACACTGTCAAGGTATGTGCTATACGTTCCCTCTTTGCCAAGGCATAGGCATATTGGGCATGCCTCCGTCTGCCTACTGGGGCTGGCACAGTGTGTCCGTGGTCTGGATACCTCTGTGCCTGTGTTGGCCTTGGCACTTGCGGTGTGCTGTGAGGCCCTCCCTCATTATGACCATGCTGCAGCTGTTTCCGCAGGATCATATTATGTAGCATGGCACATACTATGAAGATGTGGGCACACGTGCCTGGAGAGTACCGCAAGGCTCCACCAGATGTGTCCAAGCACCGGAACCATGATTTCAGCATCCCAAACACATGCTCTATGATGATTCTGGTTTGTGCGTGTGCCTCATTATGGCATTCTTACATTGGTGTGTGTGCATTTCTGATGGGGGTCATCATCCATGGCTCCAGTGCATAGCCAGCATCCCCCACAAGGTGAGCTTGTGGGTTGTCCCTCCTGACAAATACCTGATACAGCTGTGAGGCATGCCAGATATGGGAGTTGTGGTAGCTTCCAGGGCTGCCAGCACACACATCCATGATAATGCCCTGGGCATTGCCCACAACCTGGCAGTTGATGGAGTGGAATCCCTTGTGGTTTATATAGCGCCTACCATACTCACTGGGTGGTGACTTAATTTGTATGTGCGTGCAGTGTATTGCACCCAGTACCTCGGGGTAGTTTGCCACATGGTGGAAGTGATGCATATTGCTGGCCAACTCCTCCTGAGTTTGGGGGAAGTGTATATGCTCATTGGCATGTGGTAACATGGCATCCAGGAACTGGTGTAGTACCCTGGATGCCGATGCCTGTGAGATCACCATTATATCTCCAGTTGGCCTTTGAAAGGTACCTGTGGCTAGTATTCGCAAGCTTACACATACCTTCGTGTCCACTGGGATGGGTTCCCCTCTGTTATTTCTGGTTCTCAGGCGTAGCCGACACAGCTCTACTATTTGTTGTAAGATGTCTCTGTCCACCCTGTAACGCTCTACTATCTCCAGATCATGTAGCCCCTGGTAGGTTACCCTTGGTCTGAGCACTCTTCTCCTCTTCCAAGGCCTACCGTGGTTGTCGGCATTATCCACCACAACACCGTCGGTCTGTAACACATGCTGATGAATCACAGCTATGGCAGCTCCCTACATGTACATTTTAAAAGTTCCCTGTCTGTTTACATCTATGGTGCGGTGTTTGGGAATACAAAGGTGTGTGTTGGGTGCTTTCACACTTTATACTGTTTTGTTGTGAACGCTGATGATGTCATAGCATGTGTATGTACGATCGTGGCTACAGGGAATCATCTGAATTTTATTTACGAAACCGCTATTGTGCTGCCTTTGTTGTTGCATTACATTTGGATACTGTGAATTACCTCCTGCCCTTCCATTTACATTTGTGCACGTTACACCTACCATTTGCTGGCATGCATCCAGCTGCCTGCTTTCATTTGTACTTTCCTAGACCTGGCTTATCTTGCATAATGTGTGCTATTGCCAATCTACTGTGGGTTTGCTTTGCTCTGCTATGACAGTTCTCCTATCTTTGCAATCTAGGTCCTCCACACCTTTCTTTGCAATCCTATGCCTCCCCTATCCTGTTGTGCAGGTTTCTGCATGCAGGCTTGTCTACTGCTGTCGATTGGCCGCCATGTGTTGATTGGTGTTAATTGCTCATTAGTACGCCAATTACCCCACTTCGGCATTTCCTTCTTTTCTTCCCCTGACCTTCCTGTTTGTGCTATTGTTCGAGGCGCGTGCATCCGCTTACCTGGTTTCGGGCAAGATTTCATCCCAGTACACATGCCCTTTCGGGCACCATGTGTGCTCTCAGCTAAATGGTTCTATACCCTCCTCCCCACCCCCATCCTTCAGCTTTGCTTAGCAATGGCCAGGCCAGATTTGCATTGCTCCAATGTGCTTACTGATACAGTGGCACACCCCTCTGCTGATGTCATGTAACACCTTTGATACACTCCTCGGTGTTATAGCGCTGCGCCGTCAGGTACATCCTTAATCTGGCGGGTCGTTTGCGATTCATTATTACCTGCCTCATTTGCATGGCAATGACTACTAATTCATAGTTACTGTACCGAACACTGTTGCGGACCCCTGGCAACCCTTGCGCCTTGCTTGTGGTGTGCCATGCCTACCATTGCATATTATGGTGCAATCCTACTTTGGCTTTCATTGCGATTTTCTGCCATTTTTATATATTTCCTTTGTTTTCCTGTTTGCACACACATGCCCTGCGGTTGTACTGTGCGTTACTGTGGACATGACATTAAATGTTGTTTTTTAGGTGTTGTGCATCTTTTCTTGTGCCTTTCGCTGTGTATTTGTCCATTGACATATGTTAACTTTGTAATACATGCGTGTGGTCCGCTTCCATAACTCCGATGTTCTGTATGGGAAAATGTAAACCATGTTTTTTTATTTACATTTCCATGGGCTTGCGCTACGCCTGCACCACTTTGTGAATCACTGTATGCCTTCATTAGCATGGTGCGACACTGCACATAGGGTGATTTCCATACCTATGCCAAGGGCTGCGTAGCTCTGGCATCCGCCAGTAGTGCATGTGGGATTGGTTCATACCTGAATCGCTCAGCGGACATATTTGGTGTTATGCCACCTACGCTACGCCTGTGACTGGTGCAAGCTTCATGAATCCAGAGGAATGTATAATTCAAACTTGTGTATTGGATAACATAATGTATAACTCAGACTGGTGTATTGGATTACACAGCGTATAATTCAGACTGGTGTATTGTATAAAACAATGTATAATTCAGACTGGAGTACTGGATAACACAATGTATAACTCAGACTGGTGTATTGGATTAAATAGCGTATAATTTAGACTGGTGTATTGGATAACACAATGTATAATTCAGACTGGTGCCTTGGTTAACATAGTGTATAATTCAGACTGGTGTATTGGATAACACAATGTATAACTCAGATTGATGTATTGGAGAACACAAGGTATAATACAAACTAATGTACTGGATAACACAATGCATAATTCAGACTGGTGTATTGGATAACACAATATGTAATTCAGATTGCTGTAGTGGATACCACAATGTATAATTCAGACTGGTCTATTGGATAACGCACTGTATAACTCAGACTGGTGTATTGGATAACAGTGTATAATTTGGACTGAAGTATTGTATAACACAATGTATAACTCAGACTGGTGTATTGGATAACACAAAGTATAATTCAGATTGATGTATTGGATAACACAATATAGGATTCAGACTGGTGTAGTGGATTACACAATATATAATTCAGAGTGCTGATTGGATAACACAATGTATAATTTAGACTGGTGTTTTAGATAACACAATGTATGATTCAGACTGGTGTACTGGATAACAAAATGTAAAATTCAGATTGTTGTATTGGATGACACAATGTATAATTCAGACTGGTGTATTGGATAACACAGTGTATAATTCAGACTGATTTATTGGATAACAGAATGTATAATTCAGACTGGTGTATTGGATAACACAATGTGTAATTCAGACTGGTGTATTGGATAACACAATGTATAATTCAGACTTGTGTATTAGATAACATAATGTATAACTCAGACTGGTGTATTGGATTACACAGCGTATAATTCAGACTGGTGTATTGGATAACACAATGTATAATTCAGACTGGAGTACTGAATACCACAATGTATAACTCAGACTGGTGTATTGGATTACACAGCTTTAATTCAGACTGGTGTATTGGATAACACAATGTATAATTTAGACTGATGTATTGGATAACACAATGTATAATTCAGACTGGTGCCTTGGTTAACATAGTGTATAAATCAGACTGTTGTGTTAGATAACACAATGTATAACTTAGATTGATGTATTGGATAACACAAGGTATAATACAAACTAATGTACTGGATAACACAATGCATAATTCAGACCGGTGTATTGGATAACACAATATGTAATTCAAATTGATGTAGTGGATAACACAATGTATAATTCAGACTGGTCTATTGGATAACACACTGTATAACTCAGACTGGTGTATTGGATAACACAAAGTATAATTCAGACTGATGTACTAGATAAGACAGTGTATAGTTCAGACTGGTGTATTGGATAAGCCAATGTATAACTCAGACTGGTGTATTGGATAATACAGTGTATAAATCAGACTGTTGTATTGGATAACACAATGTATAATTCACACTGATGTATTGGATAACACAAAGTATAACTCAGACTGGTGCATTGGTTAACACAGTGTATAATTCTGTCTGGTGTATTGGATAACACAATGTATAATTCAAACCAGTGTATTGGCTAACCCAGTGTATAATTCAGACTGGTGTATTGGATAACACAATGTATAACTCAGACTGGTGTACTAGATAACACAATGTATAATTCAGACTGATGTATTGGATAACACAATGTATAACTCAGACTGGTGCATTGGTTAACAGTGTATAATTCAGACTGGTGTTTTGGATAACACAATGTATACTCATACTGGTGTACTGGATAAGACAGTGTGTAATTCAGTCTGGTGTATTGCATAACACAATGTATAACTCAGACTGGCGTACTGGATAATACAACTTATAATTCAGACTGGTGTATTGGATAAGACAATGTATAAATCAGACTGGTGTATTGGATAACACAGTGTATAACTCTGACTGGTGTATTATAAATCAGACAGGTGTATTGGATAACACAGTGTATAATTCTGACTTGTGAATTGGATAACACAATGTATAATTCAGACTGGTGTATTGGATAACACAATGCACAATTCAGACTGGTATATTGGATAACTCAATGTATAACTCAGACTGGTGTATTGGATAACACAATGTATAATTCAGATTGATGTACTGGATAACACAATGTATAATTCAGACTGGTGTATTGCATAACACAATGTATAACTCAGACTGGTGTATTGAATAACACAGTGTATATTTCAGACTGGTGTACTGGATAACACAATGTATAATTCTGACTGGTGTTTTGGATAACACAATGTATAAATCAGACTGGTGAACTGGAAAACACCATGTATAACTCAGACTGGTGTATTGGGTTACATAGCGTATAATTTAGACTGGTGATTTGCATAACACAATGTATAACTCAGAATGGTGTTTTATAACTCAGACTGGTGTATTGGATAACACAATGTATAAATCAAGCTGATGTACCGGATAATGCAATGTATAATTTAGACTAGTGTATTGGATAACACAATGTATAAATCATAGTGGTGTATTGGGTAGCAGTGTATAATTCAGACTGGTGTATTGGATAACTCAATGTATAATTATGACTGGTGCATTGGTTAACCCAGTGGATTATTCAGACTGGTGTATTGGATAACACAGTGTATAATTCAGACTGGTGTATTGGATAACACAATCTCCCGGATTCATGAAGCTTGTGCCAGGCGTAGGCGGCATAGCGCCAAATATGTCCGCCAAGCGATTCAGGTACGAACCAATCCCACGTGCACTACCGGCATATGCCAGAGCTACGCAGCCCTCAGCATAGGTATGCAAATCACCCCATGCACAGTGTCGCACCATGCTAATGAAGGCATACAGCGATTCACAAAGTGGTGCAGGCATAGCGCAAGCCCATGGAAATGTAAACCAAAAAACATGGTTTACATTTTCCCAAACAGAACATCGGAGTTATGGAAGCGGACCACACACATGTATTACAAAGTTAACATATGCCAATGGAGAAATACACACCCAATGGCACAAGAAAAGATGCACAACACCTAAAAAACAACATTTAATGTCATGTCCACAGTAACGCACAGTACAACCACAGGGCATGTGTGTGCAAACAGGAATACAAAGGAAATATATAAAAATGGCAGAAAATCGCAATGAAAGACAAATCAGGATTGCACCATAATATGCAATGGTAGGCATGGCACACCACAAGCAAGGTGCAAGGGTTGCCAGGGGCCTGCGACAGTGTTCGGCACTGTAACTATGAATTAGTAGTCAATGCCATGCAAATGAGGCAGGTAATACTGAATCACAAATGTCCCGCCGGATTAAGGATGTACCTGACAGCGCAGCGCTATAAACCGAGGAGTGTATCAAAGGTGATACATGACATCAGCAGAGGGGTGTGCCACCGTAGCTGTAAGCATATTGGAGCAATGCAAATCTGGCCTGGCCGTTGCTAAGCAAAGCTGAAGGACAGGGGTGGGGAGGAGGGTATAGAACCGTTTAGCTGAGAGCACACATGGTGCCTGAAAGCACATGTGTACGGGGATGAACTCGTGCCCGAAACCCGGTAAGCGGATGCACGCGCCGTGAACAATGGTACAAACAGGAAGGTCATGGGAAGAAAAGAAGGAAATGCCAAAGCAGGGTAATTGGAGTAGTAATGAACAATTAACACCAATCAACACACAGCGGCCAATCAGCGGCAGTAGACAAGCCTGCATGCAGAAACCTGCAAAACAGGATAGGGGAGGCATAGGATTGCAAAGAAAGGTGTGGAGAACCTGGAATGCAAAGATAGGAGAACTGTCATAGCAGAGCAAAGCAAACCCACAGTAGATCGGCAATAGCACACATTACACAAGATAAGCCAGGTCTAGGAAAGTGCAAATGAAAGCAGGCAGCTAGATGCATGCCAGCAAATGGTAGGTGTAACGTGCACAAATGTAAACGGAAGGGCAGGAAGTAATCACGGCATCCAAATGTAATGCAACACCAAAGGCAGCACAATAGTGGTTTTGTAAATAAAACACAGAAGATACCCTGTAGCCACGATCATACATACACACCCTATGACATCATCAGTGTTCACAGCAGAAGAGTATAAAGTGTAAAAGCACCCAACACACACCTGTGTATTCCCAAACACCACACCATAAGTGTAAACAGACGGGGAACTTTTAAAATGTACATGTTGGGAGCTGCCATAGCTGTGATTCATCAGCATGTGTTACAGACCGACGGTGTTGTGGAAGATGATGCCGACAACCACCGTAGGCCTCGGAGGAGGAGAATAGTGTTCAGACCAAGGGTAACCTACCAGGGGCTACATGATCTGGAGATAGTAGAGCATTACAGGGTGGACAGGGACATCTTACAGCAAATAGTAGAGCTGTGCCGGCCATGCCTGAGAACCAGAAACAACAGAGGGGAACCCATCCCAGTGGACATGAAGGTATGTGTAAGCTTGCGAATACTAGCCACAGGTACCTTTCAAAGGCCAACTGGAGATATAATGGGGATCTCACAGGCATCGACATCCAGGGTACAACACCAATTCCTGGATGCCATGTTACCACATGCCAATGAGCATATACACTTCCCCCGAACTCAGGAGGAGTTGGCCAGCAATATGCATCACTTCCACCATGTGGCAAACTACCCGGAGGTACTGGGTCGATAGACTGCACGCACATACAAATTAAGTCACCACCCGGTGAGTATTGTAGGTGCTACATAAACTGCAAGGGATTCCACTCCATCAACTGCCAGGTTGTGTGCAATGCCCAGGGCATTATCATGGATGTGTGTGCTGGCAGCCCTGGAAGCTACCATGACTTCCATATCTGGCATGCCTCACAGCTGTATCAGGTATTTGTCAGGGGGGACATCCCACAAGCTCACCTTGTGGGGGATGCTGGCTATGCACTGGAGCCGTGGATGATGACCCCCATCAGAAATGCACACACACCAATGCAAGAACGCCATAATGAGGCACACGTACAAACCCGAATCATCATAGAGCATGTGTTTGGGATGCTGAAATCATGGTTCTGGTGCTTGGACACATCTGGTGGACCCTTGCAGTACTCTCCAGGCACGTGTGCCCACATCTTTATAGTATGTTCCATGTTACATAATATGATCCTGTGGAAACAGCTGCGGTAGGGTCATAATGGGGGAGAGCCTCACAGCCCACCGCAAGTGCCAAGGCCAACACAGGCACAGAGGTATCCAGACCACGGACACACTGTGCCAGCCCCAATAGGCAGACGGAGGCATGCCCAATATGCCTATGCCTTGGCAAAGAGGGAACGTATAGCACATACCTTGACAGTGTAGGCTCCCACAGACTGATACCGCTCCCCACCTGCACACAGTAACATGGATGGCACACAAACACAACTACCTGTAAATTGTGATGTATAGGTGGCCCACTGTGGAATCCTACATAGGCAGCCCATAAACATTGTACACACAGCATCCATGGGAACACGGAACTGTCAACACCTGAACAGTAGATGTGCCCATCAGCATCTGTCGGTGCTGTGTGTATAGGTTCCCAGGTACATCGGTAGGTACACGCCTGATTGTCAGAGGCAAAACACCAAACGGGGCAAACAGTGACACCTGTTGCCACAACATCGAGTAAGCAACTGTCGCATACTGGAGCAGAGGCAATCGCGGGAGCACATGTGTGTAAGCACTGTCCTACACACAGTCATCACGGATTACCCACCGCGTTACTGAGGGGAACCACAAAATGTAATCATGGATGTAGTGTCAAGGCAGGGGATGTACCCATGACAGGCATTAGTCACCCCGGCATGCTGCATCCACGGCCGTATGAAGGTGTAGCAAATTATCGGGTGTACCTAATTGTGATATACATACCCAGTGCTGGAGTACAGCCAGTAAACATCACATGGACATACCATTAACTGGACCCATCAAGTTGTAAACTAACGGAGTCATCCATGTGAGTGTAGTGTGGAGTTAACTGCTGTAGTGTACTGCACATACAAATTTACATAATTCGTGTACAACCCCCAGATGTCCAAGCGGTACATGCAGTGACTGTCGTGCATGTTCCCGGTCCCACGTCCCGCAAGGGATGTAACATAATCCCGACGGCACAGGTAATGCAGTCTGGATGCAGGTCATCAGAATATGTGTAGCACATGTTAGCAGGAATAAGCGTTGCCCACAGCTGGTAAGTGATGTTTAAATACGACTATACGGATATGCGCGAAACAGGGCTAAGTGTCACCGACCACTACACAGATCACGGTCACTGATGTACAGAACAGGTGACACCAGCATTAGTCACCCCTGAACAATTAGCACCTGCTCTGAATGGTAAAATGACCACTGCCAGGAGTGGAACAGGCAGTCATGTACACAATCACCCAACACTATTGCTAGGCAAGATGTACATATGGTAGGGTTGCCACAGTTCAAATGACCAATGTGGGACATACGCCAGATGTCAGCAGGACGACACACACCCGGCCAGGATGGAAACCAAAACAACAGTGTTTTGCATAGATAAAAAGCTTATAGTTTAGTAATGGTCGCAGGTACGTGTTCCGTGTCCTGTAACATGTAGGTGGGTCAGATACCGAATAAGTGTGACATGCAACAATGACATAAACTATAGGGAATATGTTTGTCCCAAAGTCGCAGGACATTTGCTATGTTCACAAATATTTCGCAGGACACAACTGCACAAAGAGGGATTGTCCCTCCCAAAGTGGGATGGGAGGTAATCTTAACCTATGGCAGGTGTGTAATGTGACAGGTACAGACACAAACATGCGGAGTCTAGGAAACACAGTATACACTGACAAACACACAATGAAAGGCGTAGCGTGCCTGTCACCACTCCTGTCCGAGATATGTATACACATATAATACAGATAGAAAGGGCGATAGTGTAATATATATCGATATACAAGGGGTCACTGGCATCTGCAAATATATAGATAGGTCAACGACATTCTAAACACCTTTGAGGTACAAATAAACAGGATACTACCAACTATGGAACGTGTCACACACTGACACGGGTAACCAGGAGGATGAAAGACAGAAAGAACACAGTACTGGAACAGTAGAACCGTGAGCAATAGGACGATAGTAAGGACATGTAGTCACTGCTTGTCAGTGGTGTGGACCACGTAGGTACCATGTACAACTGTTGTTGTGTGTGATGTAGCCTGTGTATGTGTGTGATGAGGGTGCCATGTGTGTTCCCGTGTGACTAAAGTGTGTCATGTGTGTCCACATAGTGTGTCTGTAGGTGGCAACTCGGAGGTAGATGGCTACGGTAGGTGCGGGTATAGCTATCCGTAGGCATGCGGTAAACAACTGTCCCATATTGGGAGGGACGGCCCCCCCCCTGGGCAGGTGTGTCCTGACACGAAACATTAGAAAGGGAAACTGTCTGTGAGTGTAGGACATTAGTATGTCCCACATAATATGCAATAGTTGCAGGAAATACTCATGCCTGTATGTAAGAAATAGAAATGTTACATGCAAACCGATAAGTAGTGAAGGACCAAGAACAATAGGCTTGTAATGAGGATAAAAGTATGTGCTATCCTGTGTACTGACCGTGGCCATATGTCAGCCTGTAAACGCCACTGTGTTACCCGCAAGTGTCCAACTATGGCCATATGAAAAGATGGCAAGCCATGTGACAGAGGGTCTGTCACCAACACCACTGCAATGACAGCAAATATCTGGGGCAGACATACACGGGATAGCATTCATTTACAAATATCTTTGCGCATATCGCCGTACATCCGGAGGTATGTAAGTATCAACTGCACCTGCATACCATATTGAAACCAATTAACAATGGCCCACAGTAAATTCCCCTAATAGAAGTCTATTAAGTGATAGCACTGTAATTAGGGAAGGGGCCTACACACATATATATGGACTACGTAGAAATGCAAGCCGCACAAAACCGTATATGCTACGTACACCCGCCTACATCCCCCACACTGTAAACAATAGCAATACAGACCGTAACCACAGCCCAAACATCTAGTTAGTCAATTACATCTGCTGAACCGTTGACATACCTTGTGAGAGACATTTAAAGGCGCCATGCAAAATTGTATCCGTCGTATAACGGAACAAACGGCGATGTTACAGATGTTTGCAATAGTCCTTTATCAGACAGGTGGGATGACAGCTACAGTCACAGGTAGAATCACACACAATCCACGGGGGACATGACCCCAAAATAGACTTGGCTCTACACAAAGCAGTTGCAATTACTCACAACAAAACACAATACAGGCCGTCTCCCCGAAGGCAGGGCAAATGGCCAACGCCCAGGTGGAGAATTCAATTATACCCCACTGCTGCCGTGTAATTGGCAAATGGAGTAGCTGCACAGCTGAAGTGCATGTAATTAGTCACACCGGACCACCAATTGGCGGCAGTAAACCACATGTTGCAGGTATAGACGTATATAAGGATGACTTGCCAGATATGCAAACTGTATGCTCATACCATATAACAGTTGAAAGAGAGATACAGAGGAGCGAGATAGAGACGAAACACCAGAACGATATCAAGGTATGTATAACACTAACTGTATGTATAGTATGTTCTGAATTATGTAATGTCAGTGCATGCATAGCCTGGTTTGCAGTAATTAACAGTGTCCGGCATGCATAAAGTGGGGAATGGTATTTATGTAGTGATGTCTCGTTGATCGTACCAATGATTGTAGAAGATGTGCGTCCAGCAGTGGGCCACACGGTAAACAGCACTGACACCACAAGGGATGCAACATGATGGCGTTAAACAGAACAATGTCATAAAACCCACCATCAGTGGCAGGGTATTTCCAATAAGTACGTGCCATAGCAGGGGATAGTATATGTAGATATACTGTAACAGTACGCATGTGTATGGGCATATAACATTTATGACATGTCTAAGGTGGACCCTCTGTGCAAGTAATGGTTGAATTATGGGATACCATGTAAAACATGTGTAATGTATAGTACAGTAGACTGATATGTCAGATGTGTTACAGAGGAGAACAGGCATATTATGCATAACAAAGGTATCATATAGTGATGTGAGTACTATGTAATTAAGATATGTATAAATAGTTATGATGAAATAACTATGTACTCCACTCTGTGCATTTGCAAAGGACGCAAACATTACTCCCATACTAGAATAGCGGAAAAGATGTGACAG
This sequence comes from Protopterus annectens, assembly GCF_019279795.1. NCBI lineage: Eukaryota > Metazoa > Chordata > Ceratodontiformes > Protopteridae > Protopterus > Protopterus annectens. The sequence goes on along the minus strand of NC_056733.1, from coordinate 1,737,058,119 downwards.
ACAAACATGAACATGATTGGTGTGTACAATAACAGTAGACATATGGCCCGTAGTCACGGGACATTGTAATAGCGTGACAGCCAATCTAACTGGAAGGGCTATACCAGTAACCATGCACAAAGGACATGTAATAGCTGCACAGGTTCATAGTAGTGTACCATGCAGTCTGGCAAGTCAATGTGTAACAACAACTACAGTGTGCACACCAGTGGCACCTCTCCAGGGTAGTGTCCTGTGAAAAGAAGAGCCATGTGTAACCTGCATCACTGCACAGTACAGCCACTGCAGTGATCCCTGGCATAGATGTGTTCACCATCCAGCAAGCGAGGTATCACATGAACACTGCTACTGACTGTCCATGTGTGATGTACATAGGAAACATGTCCCAAAGCATGGTGAGTGCCCGGTCTGGGAATGCAACCCCCAAGCATATGCCACACACAGTCGTGTGTGTGCACATATCCATGAGCATCATGGTCATAGTGGCTATTGTGTATGTCGTGTATGCGGAGTATATCCATAAACATATTTGCAGACATGAGCCCTGTCTTTGCAGCAGACGTCACCCCTGAGTATGTAGTCTGCAAATGTGTACAGATGTGGTGTCTGTACATAAGCCACATACGTCACCAGGTGTAGCTCAATAAACATCATGGCATTTTAATGATGGGGTATGTAAAGCTGCTGTGTAAGATACACCCTATGCGGGGGGTTGTACCCATGGATATGTGTATTCGTCCGGTGTTTAGAGGTACAATGGGTGCCTATGTACCAGCTACACACCCAGGACAGACATGTGTGAACACATAGAAGGATATCCACAGCACAGTGGCAATGTGGTAATCACAGGAGTGTGTGCGACATACATGTGTCTTACACACATGCACAATGCAACATGTATGTAGGGGAATAACACCTATGTGATAGCCAATGAGAGGATGGTGTACTGCAAAGGTGATGTACACACCAAGTGTCATGCAGGTAGAGGCCATGATGTTCATATCGGTATCTGTCACAGTGACACCCGTATGGATGGGGTCTATATCAGCTGGTGTAGCAACAATGGCGCTGGGTATGCAGTGGTCTGTAAAGCTAGGCAGGGAAGTCCCCTCAGTGGTAGACTATACCTCAGGGAAGCATATACCAAAGATGAGGGCCCCATGACTGAGGACTGTGGTAAGCCAAGTGTAACTGGATTGCAGTATGTGAATTGGTATGCCACCCTCAGTGTGTGTGTCCCGTCCATTAGCCACATTGCATAACATCCGGAGACATATGTTGTGATGTGCAGGTGGATGTGTATGTAGTCGATATCAGAATGGAGAACGGTGCTGAATGGCAGCGAGAGGACAATGCAGGCTGTGTGGACACCCGTGTCATCATCAACAACTCTGGTGACTGTAGGAAAGGTGTTCAACAGGTGTAGGAGGTACGCTGTGGCCCCAACAAGACCAACCCAGCTGGCATCAAAGGACTGGGGCACAACAGAGACTCGATGAATGATGTCCATGATTATGTGCCCTATAGCCATGCATAACAGACCAGTGAGGTGTGTAGGGCAATAGTCCCAGTCATGCAGTGTGGCGCCACCTGTGAGGAGTGTTACATTCGCTGTGTGCCAGTCAGGGGCCACAATGTCTGGTACAAGGCTATTACTGAATATGGTGTCCCAGTGGAGAGAAATGCTGTTCAGAGTTCTGTGGACATCACAGCATGGGATATTGCAGGGTGACAAGGGGCCTGCGTCCTAGGACATATAGAGTACATGTCAGTAATGTGTAGGTGTGATTGCAGGTACACTGCAATGTACCTGCAAGGAATGTGGCCCTGCAGGGAGTGAGAGGGTGTAATGTTAGCAATGAAGCCATCAGACAGGATGTTGCCAACATCACCTGTTACTGTCATGTTCCAGAGTGACAGTTGTATGTGTGAGCAGATGTGGGCATTGCATACGACTACTGACATACCACCAAAATGCCCTGTGGTACATCTCAGAATGTGTAGCAGTAATGTGTATGTAGCTAGTTATGGTGTATGTGATATGGGATCCTGTGGCCCTACCGAGGCTGACCAGTGAGTCACCCCAGCCATGGGAATGTACACCACTGTGTAACAGCCCCCACCTGTTGTTGTAAAGTATGTCTGTGGGACTGCACCCCCAGAGTGTCATCTGTATTCTGCTGTGTACCTGCATGGCTCTGTGTGGAATAGCATGAACCACGTTGTCGTATATGTGCTATTGAAGTGCACTGGGGTATGTCTCAGCGTTTGCATGTGCATTGTCCACCTGCACGTGTGTCACGACAACTACCGCTGTCATACGACATCTGTAGTTGGTGTTGTAGTACTCATCTATTGTGTATGCCGTGAAGTGTGTGGTGCCAGAATGTGGCTAACAAGGGTGGGTAGCAGATGTTCAGATTCCACCAATGAGGGGACAACCACAGGTATCGAACAGCAGTCACATGTTGGTAGTGTCCATGTCAAGGATACTGTTGGTCTTGGAGGTGGTGTATAGGTCGAACCAGCTGAGCAGAGGTTATGACTCACGCACAGTGTACGCCTAATGTGTCAGTACATATGCGGCTATCACAGTTAGGTGTGGGTTACTGTCAGTCTCACATTAGTAGCAGCAGTAGTTCTGGACAAAGTCATATGCACGTGGAGCACCTGTGATGCATTGTGCGAAGTAACCAGCCGGGATGTGCATACAACATAGTGGAATATGGTGACACCTCAGCTGTGGGTGTGCCAGTCCAGGTACATGCCTGACAGGTATGGTCTGTCTATACCCAGTCATTGCAGGTGTGCTCTGCAGAGCCAAGAGGTAGGTCCTAGTCACTGCAGAGATATTGCAGTGGTGCAGTATCAGGTGTGCCTTGCCTGCATGCATCACAGAGGATGATGTCAAGCATTGTGTGACATGACCACATGCTTCGCTAGCCTGTTCCCGTTCTGGTGGTGACTGTTATCGGGCACTGTGCAAGACAGGCAGTATAAAAACAGCAAGAGATCAACATGTGGTCCGTACTCCCAGGGCTGACAGGTGCAGGTCAACTGTGCCACAGCATCATATTGTTTGGCCAGGTCTGTCAAGGTGGACGTATACTAGATGCCTGTGGAATGACAGCAGAAGCAGGGGCAACTGTTGGGAGTGACACAGTCATTCGTAGTACAGTGGTAACAGGTCCGGATGAACGCAAAATGCTTCCCAGGGCGTGGACCACACCAGCAGTGCGACAACACTGGTGGGCTATTGCATGTCCCTGCACATATAGTCTGTGCCCTGAGTGACAACATCTGTCACACAAACATGGAAGGGGAGTCACACCGTACCTGCTGACTTGTGGCATGTGTGCATAGGTTATGTTGCAGAACCAATTACTGGACAGCGGGATGTAAGTGACTATCGCCTTGTGTAGCCTGCTGAGTGGAACAGCAGTGTGACTGCTGACAGTCACCTAAGACAGGTGTGTTGAGTATATTCTGACACCCTATTGGCTGTATGTGATGGGCACACGTGTCTGTGGGCTACAGGTTGGTGTGGTTGTGTTTGGCAATGTGGGCTGTTGTTGGTGCCCACACAGAGTATGGAGGGGTACTGTACAAGGTGTCTCCATGTGTGTGGCCTGTGGTGGGGATCATGTGGGACCATGTGATGTGTGGGGTGCATTGCCAATGTTGCACAACCCCACATGACTGTCAGGTGCAGTCAGGGTTGGTGACAGCATAACCCACAGCAGGGCTGCATATGTGCATCCCCCACAGGCTGTACTGTTGTATGTTGGCAGGTGTGCATTGACTGTGGACATGAGAATAGCTCTATTGCCACATGTACAACATAGTCATCATAGTGACAGGCAATAGCACTGGTACATGCCAGTTGGACATGCCTGTATATAAGTGGTACATGGCAGGTGGACAGGCCGTAGAAACCACCATGTCTCACGAGGTATGTGAGTGATGTGTGTACGACAGCTGTTGTACAGTTATCAAGCTGGAAATGTATGGACAGACAGTGTACCTGTGAGGACTGGTGTGAAATGGGTGCTAAACTAAGCAGTAGCTCATAATGTGCCAAGAAGTTCTGAACAAGTGCTGAGCTTGCCCACACATTACAGATAGGGTGTTGTATACTATCAACCCACATGTGTTGACAACAGTCATGATTGGTGGCACCACATCAGAACACTGCCGTGTATGGTCTGCAGGTTCATGAACCATTATCAATGTAGATGTTAGCAGTACAGATGTACAAGACAGTATGGATGTTCTGCTACAGATGCCTGTGTATGTCACAGGAGTGTTCTACTAGTGGCCTGTTGACAGACTCACAACTACCAAAGGTGCTACAGTGACATGCGCATATCACACAGTGTCAGCTACAGTAAACCAGGGTTAATGTGTTGTACCCACCTGCATTGTAGCCCATACCACACAGACAAATGTCAGCCATCTGTGTATGTGATGATGTTAATGGCCATGACCTATGGGCAATTGTTGTCACAGTGTTGTGAACAACATACAGAATGGGCTGTGTGTGTGATGTGTGTGACATATGTGCACATTCTGGTGGATGATATCAACAATGACACCAGTAGGGGAATACCCCTGTACCCATTAGAAAACACCTAGGCTGTGGCTAACAGTATGGACACTGTGTTAGGGATGGTGTAGTGTAGTACACCTCCCTGAGCTGGAGACATCTCCCTGGCCCTTTAGATAGTCATCTGAGGTACCCATAACATGACAGGGTGGTATCAATGTGCACGGAGATCATTGGGCAGGCATACACAGCACCTGTGTGACCAATATTGGAATACACATTACCCTCCAGGGGTAGGGCCCATGCGTGGATGGCCAATACCAGCCTCCACAATAGTCACCTCCAGTATGCAGCATGCTATCCACCTTGCATACAGACATATGCGACACTATTCTGTTAGACATGCTACATGTCCATAGCCTGATCTGAAAGACATACGTCATGGACAACTACTGTCCTACAACTAGGATGGCCACATGGTGGACAGATCCCTGTGCCATACCTGTGAAATACTCCCACCATACCATGCAGCCCTGTCCACATAGCTGCACATATCACCCCTGCCATACATGGTGTGATGGCCGTATGGTAGATGTAGTATCATCTATCTGGATCAGTAATGTGTCACTGATGCCCCTCATGGTGGCATAATGGGTGTCGGATACAACTAGGAAACCCAGCCCATACAAGCTATAGCCGATAATCTTACCTGCGAATGACGTCCGACTAGCCACTGTCCCATGTCTATCACATGTGCAACACAGGTGATCCATGGCAGGATGTTGAACAGCTGTGCATTGTAGATGTATATGGAAAAACAGATGCATGTACAGGTTTCCATGTGTACTTGGTGCATTGTCACTGCCCAAGTCCAGTAAGGCTGTGTCTGTGTTGATATGTGACATATCCACAGCATCTAGGTCAACAGCATTACCATGGATACATCAGGCATGGGTAGATAGGTAAGAACACCAGTGCATGCAAACATACATGTCCACATAGAGACTGACATCACATGCAGTAGGAACACTAATGAGGTGATACACACATATATGGGGATGATATCTAATGCATACTGGGTGTTACATGTGTGGGACGCATACATGCCAGTCGTGTTAGTGTCATGTTGATTTGCAAAGATAACTGTGCAAATGTACTAGAATGTATGTGCAGCAGTATCACTGTACATGTCTGTAAATGTGACCTGTCACCTTCATCATGTCTTACAGATAATGCCGCCTACCAGCATATAGCCGACAGGAGGAGGATGTCGTAATACCATACCTCCATGAGAACTACAAGGTGTTATTTAGCCACGTGCCACAGCATGCACAGCAGCGGGATGACCTGTGGCAGGATCTTTGCAGGAGGGTCAATGAAGTGGGCAGCCACAACTGCACCTACCAGCAGGTGCGCAGACACTGCATGGACCTCATACGTCATGCAAAACAGCGTGCCACTGCAATCGCCAAAGAACAAGGTGGTACCGGTGGTGGGCCACCAACCCAGCCTCCACTCACACACATGGAGGAGCTACTGGCCAGTCTGGGAACACCCTCGGAACAGTCCCCACAAACAGTAGCTGCCATCATGGAGGTGGGTGTCTCCCAACCAATGAGCCTGGAGTTGCCTGGTAATTCAGTACTGAACATATGACCAGTATATCCCATGTATGTGCATGTGTCAGTGTACATCATGTAATGTAACAACATATGCAAGGTATGTGCCACACATGCTTTATGCTAGCCTGTGTATGCACCATACCTCCGAACTGTATGGGTAATCGCAGGATGTCCAGATGTCTGTCTCATATTGTCAGTGTGTTCCCCTTAATATCTGTCCCTTTCTGGCAAATAGCTGAGGAATGGAGTCATTAAATGATGACATACAGTTGTGTTTATGACTGCACATTCCATTGCAAACCCATGTGCATGCAAACCTATTGGTCTATCAAATATCCAGGTTAGTAAGAGCAATATGTCACAGTTGTCCCTATATGTCCCCCATCATAGTAGGTTTTGCCCACATTTATTGTTCTAAGAGGTTGAGAGGTATGGTATGCACACATGTGCTGACTATATGCTATTGTACAGGCGAATGTGTTAACCTGCACTGTGCACCCTGTGGCTGTCATACAGTCATGGATAATGTTCATACTGCTGTGTCACCCTATACAGGTACCTCTGGCATGCCGCACAGTCCATTGCAGGTGAGTCTATCATCAGTATCAGGCATGTCAAAGCATAGATCTGTTCGCCATGTGGCCAGTTAATACATGGATATACAGGTTGCATCACCCATCATCCACACAGGCCACCCATGTGCAATATATACAACTGAAATGATACACAGACATGAAACTACAGTATTTGTCATTGCTACATGTGTGTCCAGCTGTGCATACAATGGTGGAGGTATTCTACAATGGAGGCATATGTACTATACAGTGGAACAGAATGTGTGGTACACAAACCAGTACCGCACAGTGAGCTGTGATATGGGCAGACCACAGGCATCACCATTGTGTTATATCCCCTGCAAAGGTTTCACACATGGTGATGTTCCATCCGACATATCCGAGACACGTAGCATTTTGGTTGCAGTATTGTCACAATTCCCCATAACCCATACCCCACATACACCTGTTGTCTGCATAGCCCTGTGGATGGTGACATAACCAACATCTATGGGTGTATGTCATATGGGACAACACAGACATGTGTGATAGATGGCCATCACATACATGACCAACATATGTGCACACATGGCCATGGGGAATGGCCAGAGACACGTAGCCACACAGAAGACGGGATGTGGATACACCCTGTCCCACTTTGTCCACACATGGTCCAAGTACTGTACAGGTGATGTGGAATGCTGCACATCATAACTGCTTGTGCACAGCTAGTGTAGGTGTCAGTGACATATACCTCATAAGATGTGTTGAACATGCTGCCTGCATCATAGCATGATGGTAGTCACCTTCACAGATTCCACTGACAGTGACACCAGGCCACAGAAACAGTACTTTCCCCCCCTGCCGTAGGACATCACTGTTAGCTGTGCACCATGTGTGCGTGGTACATCAATGTCATGTGTGAAATGGTGATGTGACAGGTCCGCTATGTGTGGACATGGTTGCCAGGCAGCTAACACTCTGTAGGCATAGTGCAGGGGTGTCATCTGTATGTCCTCCAGTGACCTGACACATGACACAGCATGGTTGGGTGTGTATACACCTCAGCATCATAGGTCACAATCCACAGGTATGTCATGGGTATGCATGCAGTTCTGGATATGCAATGTGTATGTAACATGCACTGTTTAGCAATATAGATGCCTCATGATGCCATGCAATGGCACAGTGTCTGTACATCATACTGTACAGCAATGTAGACAGCCCAGTCCCCTACCATGCCCATGCACATTTGCTCAACATGCATTCTATCTGTAGGGCATATGGACAACACCGCAATGTGATTCCCAGTACGATGCTGTACATGTGTCACAACACCATTGTGTCAGGCATGCATGCATGTTAATGAACATGTCAGCAGATTACATGTCAAGGTCATGTCAGCCATGTGTACTGTTATCCTGTTCTGGTCCACATGGTGTATCATGGGGATGTATGCATACTACCATGATCGTGTGAATTGCATGGATAATGATATGACACCTGCCTGTTGTAGTGTGCATTCCAGGGGGTATACAAACACTATTGATGTCTGAGCTGCATGCTGTCAGCTGTATCACAAGCATGCTGCATGCCATCTGTCATCTCACATGCATGGTGTGTCAGTGTGTGTGTCTGTGTGTCAGTGTCTGTGTGTTGGTGTGTGTGTGTCGGTGTGTGTGTGTGTGTGTGTGTGTGTGTGTGTGTGTGTGTGTGTGTGTGTGTGTGTGTGTGTGTGTGTGTGTGTGTGTGTGTGTGTGTGTGTGTGTGTGTGTGTGTGTGTATGTGTGTCGGTGTGTCTATTGTAATGTAGAGTATTTCTTTGCATTCACAGGTGATGTAGGTGCGTTACCCTCCTGTGGTCCATCTGATAGTGTCCCCACAGATGCTAGCAGTGATAAACATATGCACGAGGTACAGGCAGGGATGTCAGAGGCAGAATCTGTGCCAACGGTTCCCATCTCAGCTATGTCCCCCTCTTCCCCGCACACAGTTCAGCTGCCAACACATACCGCATCTACAGTGGCCATAGAGGAAGGACAGTCCTCATTTGTTAGCGTTGAACAGGAACATGTGGTGGCTACAGAAGGTGTGTCTCCACACTATGGTAGCAGTATATTGATTGCAGATGTGCCACACAGGCATGTGACTGGTGCTGTTCGTAGGAGGACCTCTGGCAGACATGCACCTGCAAGACATAGCGCAGCAGCTGGGATCACCAGACGCATGTTCCAGACTGTAATGGCGGCACAGGCACGTGCCAAATGGCAGAACAGAGAAGGGCAGAGGCTGCAGAGGGCTGCTATCAGTACTCTAAACAACAACATCCAGGCATTGGCAGGTACTCAACAGCAGCTTGCTGATGTTCTGGACAGGCGATTGGGTGACAGGGTCAGAATCCTCGACCGTGGCATGGCAATCTGTGAGCATGAGCTGTCTGTGCTGGAACATCTGGTAGGGGTAAGGCGTAGGACATATGGATGTAGGGCAGCTACACCACCTAGTGCAGGTCAACGCAAGCGTGCCACCTCACATGGCCGCTCCCATAGTGCTGGTAGCAGTAGTAGTGCAGCTGGTGCTGCGATGTCCACACCAGGTCACAGCAGGCCACGTGGAAGTGGCCCTGGATGTTCCCGGCGGGGACATGGTTCCAGTGGCCATGTGTCGTCGGACAGTAGCCATTCTGTACCTCTGCCTGTTAGTGCCCATGCAACCCCTGGCAGGCACAGGACACGTGGCTGTGTCCAGTCACAGTGAGCTGTACAACCTAGTCTGTACATTCTGGAGCTGTCCATAATACCCTTGTGTAGGCCTCACAAATGACAGAACTGTGTGCACACATACACGCACACAGCGAACACAACTGTAGGGCTCCACAACACCCACATACATACGGAACAGACACGTCCATTCAAATCACTGGCCCTTACCTGCACGCATGATGTCATCCATTGGTGCAGCCTATGCCCCTGGCAAACAGTATCACTCTGTGCATATGATGAAGCCTGTGCCACATCCCTGTCATCCACACCATCGGTGCAGGTATATGCTCATATGGTCTGATGCACAGGGTGAACAGACTAGAGAGGTGTATCCAACATTACTTGCGTATGCATATTGTGGGATGTGTATGTTGTATTGGTCGTGTGTGAATACTGAGATATGAGAGGTGTATCTCACATTACTTGTGTATGCATATTGAGGGATGTGTATGTTGAATTGGACTTGTTTGAATACTGAGAGATGTGTATGTGACATCACTGGTGTACTGTCAACATGCACCAGTCATACCATGTAGTCCAGGTGCAGCATGAATTGTGATATGTTCACAGTATGTGTCTCGGTTACAACAGTAACAACATGTTGGTAATACCTTGGTTCCCTCCTATGGTGTACTGGCATGTGCCTACAGGTAACAGTGTTTGCAGTCCCCCATGTGTAACTGTGGAGTACTCAAAGGCACATATGGCAATATCAGCATGCTAAACGCACCCTCAACCCGACTGTTGGGCAGTCGGACATGACACAGATGTCCGAACATGACACAGATATCCACACATATACTGCACCTGAAGCATGTGGTCAGTTGAACAGGCTACAGCGGACAGAGATGTGACATACATACTGGGAAAGATTACAGGTATGTTGACATGGTGCAGGGGTTGTACACAGCGGTCAGGCCAATGATGATGTTAGAGGCCACCTGATAGCATGAGGCCACTGTGTAGCAGTAATACCCTGTCACAGTACAGGTACATGGCCACATTCACGGGGTCTACAGCACTATAACACACCCCATAGTGTTCATGTGTGGACCCGTGCCTATGTTGCCATCACCCTCACAGTACTTTGCACCCACACGATGTGGCACAGAGAAGGGACATGCACAGGTAGCCAGTATGGCTGGGACCGATGGCATCAACAGGGTAGTAGACTGCATCACCATGAGGGGTTAGTGATCCTGTTTCCACAGTATGGTAGCATACACCCTCACACCAAGCACCAGACAACCATACATACATACATACACAAACACACTGTGGTGACCAGATATGTGTGTACGGATAGCCGATGTGTGTGATGCATCACACCTGCCGACCTCATGCTTTCCACTCTGCAGTATGTACAGATCTGTACAATGGTGTACAGGGATGTGTTACATCTGAGACATAGTCCCCACCATATGTGGCATGTGTGGTCACACAAGCGGACACACATGACAGTGCTGGGAATGATAAACCTGCCATAAGATGATCTGCTTGATAGACATGCAGCAGTACTGTCCGCAGTATGTGTACCAACGCTATGTCTGGCAATTGTGTGGCTATGTGCACACGGGTGGATGTCAGTGATACAGGTGTCACGTGACATACAGTTGGCTACACCTGACCGCTGTGTATGCGTTAAGTCATCACCATCAAGTAACAGTGACATAGCGTACTGTTTTTACATGGCATGGTAGGGTGGAGTGTGACACACCTGTGAGCCATCCCTGGCACACATACATCTACACAAGTGGATCACCATGTTATGTACACAGATCCCTCCATACTGGATGTACAACCAACTGTACTGTCTGTATGTCACCATATACAGGTGTCACTGATGAGGCTGCATTGTGACTGCATGTTGTAGTTGGGCACAGCTGTGGTACGGACATCGGCCACTGCACATGCATGGTTGCTGCATGCACAGTACAGATTGTAGATGTTTGTTGGTCCTACATGTGTCTCCTGTAGCCATGGTTGTATGCATTGCTATTGGTGGACATGTGTGTTGACATACATGACACATGGACTGTGGTATGATATCACGGGTGTCATGGGCAACTACTACAGGGGAATGTGTCCTCCGACATTGCTACCTCCTGTACTGTGAGCATTCAACAGACATGGACCCACCTTCCATTTGCATGCATATGATTGCTTAGGCCACTGTTCTGCACGGGGGACAGCAAAGGCTTAGCTATGTACATATGTGTTGTGTGTGGTCCATGCACACATCCACTACAATCACATGTTTGACATATCCAAACATGCGTGTTCGTTGGTGTACAGCAACACTCATGTGTCACAGCTGTGTACCACCCGGGGACTCTGGTATGTCTTGAGCTGACCTGGTCATGTATAGTCGTATACTTGCAATGCATAACACCTGTTGGAACCCTGTCAGTACATGTGTACCCTGCACAGTTGCTGTAGACCTCTGTACAGTCCACTGGTCATGTGTCACATGGTGTTGTGGTAATGTATGGCTGTGTACTGCTGCAGCAATGACATGGTGATGTCTCGGGGGCTGCAGTGTAGACTGCGGTGTGTACATCTGGGATCTGCACCTGTGACAGCTGCAATGGCATCTGAGCGTGTGCTGGTCACTGCATGTGTGTGACCGCTCTGTGCGTGGGGACAATTATGCCTTACTGTGCCCATCTGTGTCTAGACTCCATCTGCATGCAAGACAGCCCTTTGCAACTGCTAAGTGTGTGAGCATGCCCAGTACGCTGTTGTATAGATGGACACACATGACAGTCCCAAATGAGCCCTTGCGAATTGAGACTCCGTCCACATGCAAGACGGCCCTTTGCAAATGCTAAGTGTGTGAGCATGCCCAGTACACTGTTGTGTAGATAGACACACATGACAGTCCCAACTGAGCCCTTGTGAATTGAGACTCCGTCCACATGCAAGACGGCCCTTTGCAAATGCTAAGTGTGTGAGCATGCCCAGTACGCTGTTGTGTAGATGGACACACATGACAGTCCCAACTGAGCCCTTGCAAGTTGAGACTCCGTCCGCATGTAAGACGGCCCTTTGCAAATGCTAAGTGTGTGAGCATGCCCAGTATGCTGTTGTGTAGATGGACACACATGACAGTCCCAAATGAACCCTTGTGAGTTGAGACTCCGTCCGCATGCAAGACGGCCCTTTGCAACTGTTAAGTGTGTGAGCATGTCCAGTATGCCATTGTGTAGAATGACACACAGTACAGTCCGAACGGATGTGTATTACTAAGCATGTGGCCATGCCCAGTGACATCTTGTGTCGGTGATGTCCTTCTGTGCATGGCCGTTGACATCCTGTATAGCCATGGTGGTCATCCAGCCAACAGATGTCCATTTTCAACATCACGATGGATGCCTACGGAGTACACACTGGTTGACTATCTTGAAGGGTGTACTGCCTGTGGGGCGTCCCGTGACTATGTCATGTTGTCGTGGTGCACCGTACATCTTACGCTGCCACAATCATACCACTGCCGTGTGTTTGTCTATGTGTACCGTGGGACAGTAATATGTCTGTATGCTTTCAGACTGATCACTCTCTATACAATCCCTGTCGGCGTCCTTGTCAGTGCGGATGATGATGCACGCCTAGATGTCTACCTCTGGGACTGCTGTGCTTGGTAATCTCAGTAGCACGTTCTGTAAATGCGTCATGCTTTAGTGTGTTAGGGTAGTTAGGTGTATGTTCGACTCCCAGCCCTGCCAAGTGTGTGTGTGTGTGTGTGTGTGTGTGTGTGTGTGTGTGTGTGTGTGTGTTTGCGTGCATGGTCCCGTCTGCCTGGGGATGCAGTCTTGCTTTTAGATGCCGCACACCACAGCAGTTACCTACCAACGTCTTTGCCTTTGCGGATGATGACATGCATCTAGATGTCTGCCTCTGGGACTGCTGTGTTTAGTAATCTTGGTAGTGCATTCTGTAAATGCATCATGCTGTAGTGTGTTAGGGTAGTTAGGTGTATGTTCGACTTCCAGCCCTGCCAAGTGTGTGTGTGTGTGTGTGTGTGTGTGTGTGTGTGTGTGTGTGTGTGTGTGTGTGTGTGTGTGTGTGTGTGTGTGTGTGTGTGTGTGTGTTTGCGCGTATGTTCCCATCCGCCTGGGGACACAGTCTTGCTTTTAGACGCCACACACCACAGCAGTTTCCTACTGACGTCTTTGCCTTTGCGGATGATGACACACACCTAGATGTCTGCCTCTGGGACTGCTGTGCTTAGTAATCTCGGTAGCGCATTCTGTAAATGCGTCATGCTGTAGTGTGTTAGGGTAGTTAGGTGTATGTTCGACTCCCAGCCCTGCCAAGTGTGTGTGTGTGTGTGTGTGTGTGTGTGTGTGTGTGTGTGTGTGTGTGTGTGTGTGTGTGTGTGTGTGTGTGTGTGTGTGTGTGTGTTTCCAGCTGCATGACAACAGTACATTGCTTTTACATTATTCACTCTCCATAACATCCATGCGGCGTCTTTGAATTTGATGCTGCTGTCTGCAGGCTAGACGTATGCCTGTGTGAGTCATGTGATCCACTGATCACGGTAGCGCGTTTTGTAACTGCGTAATGCTGTCGTGTGGTACATTGCTTACGTTTATGTTCTGCTCCCAACCCTGCCACATGTGTGTGTGTATCTCTCTCTCTCTCTCTCTATATATATATATATATATATATATATATATATATATATATATCTATATATATATATATATATATGTGTATATAGCTATATATATATATATATATATATATATATATATATATATATATATATATATATATATATATATATATATAATGTATATTGTATATAGATATGTATGTTGGGATTATCACTCTTGACTGTGCTGCATTGTCTGTACGTGTGCACCTTGGATGTATGTACATCTGCTATGGCTCTGTGATAGTGCACATACTGTGTGCTGTAGTGATCATGGGTTATACATGTGTAGTGACTGGTTATTGTGTTGCTGGGTATTATATGGGAATTGGAAACAATGTTAGTGCAGCACCTTTGACTGGTCGTATGCAGATCTCGGCAACAGTCAGCAGTGGTTATTACACTGGACTGTGAGTATGGCTCATATCCGTCTGTAATAACTGTCAATTCTATGCACCTCAGGTTAACATTACAGACGCATGTTTATCCACAGGTTGTGGTACAGATCCCAGGACTGTATGTGTAGACATTGACAGGTGCAGGACTGGGTTGTGTTGGATGCATGGAGGGGTGTCCATGGCCAATAATGTTGATCTCTACAGCCTGGCAGGTACAGTCTGTGACTGTCCCACAACCTCCTGTATATGGCTAACACATTCTGTACCTGTGTATATGCAGACACACACACTTACCACAAACAGCTATGGCTATCACATACATACACCCATTGCACCACCATTGGGCCATGCAATAACCATTGTCCCTCACACACACACACACACACACACACACACACACACACACACACACACACACACACACACACACACACCTACGTGTACATTGGATGGATCTATGACAGCTCTGGACATGTTAACACCACACGCTGTGCATATGATGTCACCTGTGCCACCACCTGTGATGTGTAACACTGATGCAGGATCTGACTAACCTGTTGCTTCTGCACACGGTGGCTTTATTCCACTGTATTGATGTTAGCATGCTGTTAACACACAGTGTGTTACTTCCAGGTGTACTTCAGCAGGCATGATGCATTGCAGCTATGACCATCACTGTAGCATAGTTTACAGCGCTGTTACTCCTGATGATGTAGTCTCCATCCATGTGCCATTTTACTGATGTGTGTAGTATTGGCAGCATGTGTGTCTGTGTGTGCAGTACGTGTGTGATGTTTGTAGTACACATGTATACATGCTTACAAATGCATATACGACATTACACGGGCTTCACCATTCGTACACTAGCTTACTCGTTGTTCCACACTCCACACGCGCACATGGGCTAACATGCGTGCAAACATGCTTACTCGGGCTTACTGGTGCGCACGGGCGCAGACACACGGTGGTCAGGTTTGAAGGTCACATCGGTGGTATCCATGACGTACGCCGTCAGTCTCCTGACATTCCCTAGGATAGCTCATGACACGCCTCTTCCACTGAGTACTGACAGCACACATGTGACACTGCTCTGGTGAGGTTACAGTGTTTTATACATACACACTCATGTTGTCACCTATCTTCTACTCTAATAGTCCCCTTAACCTACACTACACTGTAGAGGCTTGGCCCATATGGCATGACATGTTGTGATTCATTATCCTCAGCCTCACTTACCTCACATTGCCTACAAATGCTTCATTACATCTCTGACAGAGTGCTTCCACACGTAACTACCAGTACGCAGTAGCCATGTTGTCTCCAGCTTGCCATTCATCTGCATGGCATACTAACATCTAACTAAACCTACATGTTGTATGTATATTATCCATATGTCTTGTTTTGAAGCACAGTGCGTTCTCGTGGTGCTGCGCTACGCTTCCACACCAGGGATCGGGGGAGGACAACTACTGGTTCATTGAGATCCAATGGACAAAGCCACCACCGGCCTTGGACTTGGACATTGGGATGCTTCTTCGACTGTAATCATACTGTATTTGCAGCTGTCATTGCTCCGTTTAGCAACGTGCAAAACGTTAGTCGCATAACATCCGGGTACATTTCTGCACATAACTCTGCTCTTGCACGGACAGCTTACTGTTTCATGTATCACGTAATTACATCATTTGCATAGCTTACACATACAAATGGGGTATGTTGCAAATCCCAACATTGTCCGTGCAATGTTCGTGTTACGGGCGGTCTTGCACGCCCCTACGGGTGTTTTCTGAATAGACTGGCAGTAATCTTTCCTTGCTGTACTCTCGCTCAATCCATACACGCCAGAGGCTTCGTGTATCATGGCCTAGGCTTTGCTGTGTGCTATGTCTATTTGTGGTGTATGCATGGCTGTGGGTATGTCCCACTGTCATCATTGGTAAAGGTGCCACCCTATAGGTACTTCCTGTAGACTGCTGTGTCGTTTGACATGTCAGCACATACCTGCGGGTGAACTTCCTACTGCAGCGCTTTTCATACCTTCTGAGTTATCTTGCGGTCGATAATGCTGTTTGCTCAGACATGTATCTGTTTCTGATCATACCTATCATCCTCCTAGTGCAAAACATCTGTACAAAGCCTAACATCATGGGGGGACAGATAGGGGCAGATTCTACATATTGCTCTTACAAATGTAGATATTTGACAGTATTATAGGTTTTGCATTAGTATGACCTTTCTGAGGGATTTGGGGTATTAAACACATATGTTTATCATTATTTAATGACGTCAGTTCTCAGGTATTTGGCTGAGAGGTACAGATTGTGAGAGGAACACACCACACATATGAGGCATACATCTGCACATTCGTACAGTAGTGAGGTATGTTTCTGATACTGGACATCAATTTCCTTATGCCAATACACACAATACATGGCACCATCACAGGCCAGTTACCATTACATTCCTATTGTAGGACACACCCACCCACAGGGTTATATTCCTCACACAGGCCAACAGGTGCTTATCCACACTAATTATTCCATCATGTACCTTATGTGTACGCCGGTATTTGCGGTTTCTGTCAGTGGCAGAGCTCACGTACGAGTATGGGGGACTGGACACTGTATTGGTGACGCTGTATGACACCCTGAGGGACACATGTCTTTTGAGTCTATTAACCTTCCACATTGACTTTCACAGGCCATACGTTGTAATTCACATTTGTGGACAAACATGCTTATGACTTGTACATGTTTTGTCATTTGTCCTGACATCTTTCTTCTCACCTGTCCACCTATTATCACTAGTTCTGTACATTTCATTAGGATGGGTTACCTTCATACCTCTCACCTGTACACATTATAGGTATACGCCCTGGGGTTTGACCTATGATTCTGTTACATTTCTCATGATAATGTGCCTTTCTGGTAGATTGCTGGCAAGCCATGACGGACTGTGCGGTTAGGTAATCATGACTGACATTTCTATTTCATTATTACTAACTCTCATAACATTCGTATTCCTGACTACGCAATTATTCTATCAACAGTCTGACTTTGTCTGAGGTATATTTAATATAGTCCCTATTTGTCTGTCGTGTACTATGCCTTAGTCCAGCTGTCTTATTCTGACATTCTGGCAGGTATGGTTACCATCTTGGTCGTACGCATATCCGTCCATGATAATTGCCTACATGACACTGATATAGGTCCCTACGTCTTCCTCCAATGGTTTACACAATGTCCAGTAGATGGGTTGCACCTTTTTGGAGAATATAGGCATGTTCTATACCCACATAGGTATATTGATCACTCCCATGGGGCGTACCTAATAGATCTGTGCCAACCAACACCTTGGCCCAATTCTGCATGCCCATGATTCCCATACCTGACACACCTCCACAGTACCCATTAGACATGTTTAATGTGAGTGATAATAAAGTGTGAGGACACTTCCTAGCACTCCCCACTCTGCGGATATCAGCTCGTACGTCATACATTCAATTGACCCATGTGTTATTACCCTTGCACCTGCTACTGTTACATGTACAGCTATATCGTAGTTGCAGCTGTGACGTCTTTCACATCAATGATGGTTCACACTTCGTACAGGATTAAATTTTGGGGTCCTGCAAAGGACACCTATATTCATGTTTAACATGTAGAACTTGCAGGCCCTGTCACACTGGTACTTTCTGGGCAATAGTTTGGAAACCATCAGTGTAGTCTCCTTTCATGCATGTCTATCTGTCTATCCATATTAGCTATACCGTGACCTATTTATGTACATGTGTTATATGTACAGGGACAAATGTGTGTATATATCTATTCATGTATCGTGTGTGTATAGATATATATATGTACATATATACATATGTCTGTGCATTCCTCATCTCGTAATTTGCTTTGGATTATGTCTGTGGATATATGTGTATATATATCTCCATATCATACGTTTCAACTCTACAAATTTCTGCTGCATGTACAGCTGTTTGCCTCTTATCTTTGGTCCATTTTTCATAACCTTGTGTCTATCTGGCAAGTTAGTGGCATATCATTAAAGACTGACGTTGGTAAATAATGACAAACATTTCAGGTTATGACTTCATACCCTTCAGAGAATCCTTGCTAGTGACACACCTGTTATTCTATCCACTTTCTATGTTTGTTAGGGCAATATCTGGGCATTGTCCCTATTTGTACCAGTTGTTGTCACGGCTTTTTTCCGGTTTTGTACTTTACGGGGTTAACAGGTATGAGCCATGTACATAGAACATGGGGAAAACAAAATTCATTTTCTATTCTGTGAGTGGATTACACATGCGCAGGCGCACTTGCATATCCTTATTGTGGGTTATATATGTTTCATAGATAATTGTGCTTCCATGAACTTTCATAATTCTGACCGTAACAGTTACATATCTGTATTCCAGTTTACGGACTACTGCGAAACACATGTTCACCTTTACATATTTAAATGTGTGTACAGCACGAACGCTTTCATTACACTTTCAAGTTATATGTGCAGTGGTCGTAGGTCAACCGGGATTGCATTTACGTTGGCCGGATACCAGAACCACTATTCTATTGGTGTTCTCCCTCATTGATATGCATACCCATAGTACTTAGCTACATCAACATATGCCTCACCGCTTCACCTACAACACAGGCATCCATTCTCCTGCTGGGAAAAAGGCGGTACTACATATTACACATTCCCTATTGCCTACTGCTGTGGACTCCGGCTGCATTGTTAATCACTCCGAGGATATGCAGAACACCAAGGCATATAGTCCAGCCACATACAGGTCTTTGATTGTCAGGGTGTTCATGTAGTGATCTGGGTTTAGGCTTGTCCACCTGGTGAACGGAACTTCCCTGGCCGAGGTCAAATGTCAGACGAAACATATGGACAGGGATTATCTCCCTATTTTGAAGTTTTACCTGTGTTTATAGACACAGGTGTTTGGGCACCTGTCAACAGCTTATTCTGTTGGCATTACATATTATGGGTGGGGTTGGTACAGTCCATACTCCATGGTGAGGGGTGTTCCCGTTCACATTTGACTATTACCTGTATACAGTCATACGGGGATTATTATTTTTGGACATGAAGTGACTACAGGTATGCAGTTGTACATTACACAAGTGTGAAGGGCTGTTCCTGTAAATATGTACGGACCATACATCTCAACCTCTGAGAGCACCGAACCTGCGCAAAACTTACATGATGGGGGGACATTTAGGGACACATTTTAATGATTGCTCTTACAAGCTTAGAACCTTGACAGAATGCTAGGTTTTGCATTACCATGACTTTTCTGCAGGTTGTGGCATCTTATACTCAGGATATTTCTCATTATTTAGTGACGTCAATCCTCAGCTATTTACCACACTGGTGCAGATTGTCGGAGGCACACACCAACACTATGGGGCGAACATGTGGTCATTCTTGGGGTTGCCACCTTTTCGACTTCCCAAAGTGGGACATGTTCTGTAGAGATGTCAGATTTTCCAGGACAAAACATACCTACAGCCGTGCATAGTACAGAACTTTAACCTTTTTTGTACATATAATAGCATATTCTAGTAACATTTGAATTGCTTATGCTACTTCACATAACATATTGAGGATTCATATATAAAATAACTGTTTTATGCAACTATTAAAGTAAATTAGGAAATAACATTGTCTTAAACTCTCAGCACATTTGCTATGTCTTGATTTTTTTCACAGGACACAACTGCCTACAGAGGGATTGTTACTCGCAAAGTGGGACAGGTGGTGACCCTAGTCATTCTGCGTATATCCAGACAGTTGAGAGGTATGGCACGGACCTCTGTAATATGCTGTTGTGTTCTGACACAGCAGTAGCTCAGCATTAAAGACTGCAGTCGGAACGTGCTGACAGACAGTTGGGTTTCAGACTTCATACTCCAGACATTAATGCCAATGTGCAAACTGTTATTTTATCAAATTCTATGTTTCTAAGAGCTATCTTTACAGATTGTCCCTGTTTTGGGACCTTTGTCTCACTTATATTCAAGGCTCTGTCCAGATATCTTGCTCACACAGGTTGACAGGTATGGTCAGTCATGACTGCACACAGTCAGTGTCCCTCACACTTGATCAGGGTTGACCTGTTTATGTCAGTGTCTTCCTCACCCTCATGCTGTTTTCCACTTTGCAAATGTGTGCATTATATTCTCCCTCCTATTCGTGTCTGGACACGTGCGTCACGGGAAGGTATTTTATCCTGGGTGGTAGGTTATGCATGCCCACTTAGCACTGAACAGTGTCATGGACCTCCACTGCACGTTCTGACTTGTGTCCAGATATCTACTGGATTGGACATCATGTGGTCATACCCATTCTACTATTTACACAAGTTGGTCATCCCATGAGGGATATCCCAAAAACTGGACAAGACCAAAACAAGTTAGATACCGAAGATTTTTGTGGCTTCATGAAAATGTGCAGGGGGTTTTACCTGCAGGGGATACATGGTTTGCAATCCTGACACTGCCTAGGGTGATAATACCTACTACATATGTGTAAGGGTCACTGTGTGTAGCTGTTTCTGCAACAAACCAGTGGACCAAGTACGGCTGGATTTGGTGGACGTTCTGGTATGGTGGCAGGTTGTGTGTTGTGGAGGGTATGCTGGGTAGGCTATTATGCATCCAGGTGTGTTGCATTTGTTATGGCCAGTTTCATCAGGACCCATCTGTGGGTATGTGACGGTGCCGTATCTATACATTTTCTTGCATATTTCCATATTCATATGTTTGTAGGATTGTGTTCTACACTATGGCCTGTCTGCTTGTCTTGCAGCTGTTTCTACATGAGGTCGTGTTTCTTTCCACTTCACCCGCTGCCCCCTCATACACCTCCAGTTCACCTTTTCTGCATACGACACAAGTATCGCCTTTGAGGAATTTACCATTAAACACCCACCCCTCACACGCAAATTCCTCACACCCCATAGAGCACTACTTTGGTTGTTGGCCCATGACACGGCCAGAGTTACACATTGACTACCCTACATGTGTAGGGTACCTTTACGGTTGTGTGGACTACCCTGCCATGTTTGCTTTCCATATGCTATACCTTACGCACATAGGTACACGCCCTTACTTCACTTTCATTACTTGGTTGGTGTATCCGGGTACTACCCGTTCGACTGTGTCACATACACGTTCGGATTATACAGCTGCCTTCCTGATTTTGCCAGCCTGTTCTACTCATTGGTAGGATGGCACCTTTTCCTATGTCCAAGCTATTCCTTACACATGTCTGACTGTTGTGGACAATGCCTCCCCACAGTCGACGGTTGTGTTTCCACCTTTTCAATTGGCCACAGTGTGACATAGGGTTACCACCTGTCCCACTTTGTGAGAGACAGTCCCTCTTTGGGCAGTTGTGTCCTGACATGTAATTGTAAACATGGCAAATGTCCTGAGATTTTAGGACAAACTTATTTCTTATATTTTATGTGATAGTTGCATTAAACAGTTAATTATGTATCTGAAATACCTGACTGTTATGAGAAACAGAATCCAAAAGTCACAAAAGACTGAACACTGCTGGAGTCAAACACCTTCTGTTTATTAAAACACCAAACACACAAAGTATGGGCCTCTGCCCTTCATCAGATAAAGCCTCTCACAAAATCCAAACTATTTAAAAAACAAGTTAGCCAATGAAAATGTGTAAAAAATCAATAAAAGACCCGCCTATTTTTCAGAATGACTTCATTAAGCCCAGGACTCCTGTGAGCCATAAGTTCAACTATCCATTTTGATTCAGCTAATTCAGTTAGCTGTTTAATGTCACCCTCTTTTATTCATTACATTCACTATCACTCTAAATTTAAAACCATGCAAGGATAAGCTTCCAAATGTCTATACAATGCATTATGTGTGTCCCCATTCCTGATTGAAGAGAGGTGCTGTAGGATTCTGACTTTAAACACACAGTTGGTCTACATAGAAACTGGTGGGAATGACACTCTGCCAAATAAACCACATTTGTGGTTCTTTCTACAGGTTGCTTTCCTTTGAAGCTGAATGTCCTCCCTGTAACCGGATGTACAAAGACATTACTACTGTCTATATGATTGCAGGCTTTGCAGGAGCCACAAGGGAAAGTACCCTGTCTGTTGGTGGACATGCCACTACTGATCGGTCTTATATCCTTACACAACAAATCCTTCAAGTTTCTATTCCTTTTATAGCTAAACATAGGTTTATCACCTATGATGTTTTTCAAACTAACATCACTGGTCAAGATGTTCCAGTTCCCTCGAATAAGTTTACAAATGTCGCCAACATTACTTCCATAAGTCAACAACCAGAATCAGCAAGGATGATAATACGTTTGAACAAGAAGTAGACACTCTGAAGGAATGTCTTTACACCAGGGGTTATAATAGACAGGTTGTGAACAGCAAGGTAGATATCAGTAAATGTTACAGAAAGGACAGGTATAAACCATGGCTGGGTAACACACTGACGCATACAGATGGTGGATATAAAAGATCTGTCAGAAGTGATCCTAGGTTATTGTTGACTTATGGAAGTAATGTTGGCGACATTTGTAAACTTATTCGGAACTGGAACATCTTGACCAGTGATGTTAGTTTGAAAACATCATAGGTGATAAACCTATGTTTAGCTATAAAAGGAATAGAAACTTGAAGGATTTGTTGTGTAAGGATATAAGACCGATCAGTAGTGGCATGTCCACCAACAGACAGGGTACTTTCCTGTGGCTCCTGCAAAGCCTGCAATCATATAGACAGTAGTAATGTCTTTGTACATCCGGTTACAGGGAGGACATTCAGCTTCAAAGGGAAAGCAACCTGTAGAACCACAAATGTGGTTTATTTGGCAGAGTGTCATTCCTGCACCAGTTTTTATGTAGGCAAGACCAACTGTATGTTTAAAGTTAGAATCCTACAGCACCTCTCTTCAATCAGGAATGGGGACACACATAATGCATTGTATAGACATTTGGAAGCTTATCCTTTGCATGGTTTTAAATTTAGAGTGATAGTGAATGTAATGAATAAAAGAGGGGTGACATTAAACAGCTAACTGAATTAGCTGAATCAAAATGGATAGTTGAACTTATGGCTCACAGGAGTCCTGGGCTTAATGAAGTCATTCCTATGAAACCCGCCCTTAAAAATAGGCGGGTCTTTTATTGATCTTTTACACATTTTCATTGGCTAACTTGTTTTTTAAATAGTTTGGATTTTGTGAGAGGCTTTATCTGATGAAGGCAGAGGTCGAAGCAGCCATACTTTGTGTGTTTGGTGTTTTAATAAACAGAAGGTGTTTGACTCCAGCGGTGTTCAGTCTTTTGTGACTTTTGGATTTTCGTTTTCTTTCATCTGACTGAACTTTGGTGAGGCACTTAACAATATTTGTGACTGTTATGAGAAACAGAATAAGCAACTAAAATGCTACAAGAATACGCTTTTCTGTAGGCAAAACAGTTATGTTCTGTCCTTTGTACTGGCCGTGGGTATGTGTCGGCCTGTACAATCTGATGTCTGTACCAAACATGTCCCACTTTGGCCATTTGTAAAGGTGGCAACCCTACTGTGACAGTTGCGGTGAACACAGCATATTTTACAGGCCGACACATACCCATGGTTAGTTCAGCAGATAGAACTTACAATTCATGCCTATATCTAAGCTTATTCTTGTAGCATTTTGGTATCTTATTCTGTTTGTTATGACATTTATGTAATATACGTCCATTGAAATATGTTTAATGCAACTATTGCATGACGTCTATGGAAGAATTATGTCCTATATTCTCTGGACATTTACCAGTTTTACATGTTTGTGTCAGGACACATCTGCCCACAGAGGGACTGTCACTCGCAAAGTGGGACAGGTGGTAATCTTGGTCGACGGTACGGATCATACTGTTCCTTTCGGCCTACATGTGTCCGTATTGTTATGGCTGTTTATATGCTCCTTCTGTTTTGTTTACATGCATATGCTATTTCCTATCACATTTGGTATGTGAAATACGGACATACCTTTTGTATGTGACTATTACATGGCTTGTGGGATATGATTCAGACATACGGTCACTACATATATCTACATTTCTCCACGTGTATTCTGTTATGGACACATCTGCACAGCTATGTTCTGTCCCTCACATTATGGGTCGGCTGGTGACCCTCTCCATTGGACTGGACGTACCTACTGGCGGCGGGCTAACATATGATACGTTTCACTTCCACATGGTATTACTATCAACACTACGTTGGACTACAGGCACAAGGTTTTCATGTCATTTGTTCATGAGTAGGGACCCGTTATTCCCTACCATGCATTTGTGTTTGATTCTTCATTTTCTGTTCGCAGGGACTCTGCTTTGCATACGTTTCAGTCTCCATGGACACTGATAGGTACGATTACTATTGCTGGCAGAATATAATATTCAGCAGTTTAGGTTGCTCCTCGACAGCCGGCATTGACATGCCTCCCTGCGCAACTTCGATACACCCCTTGCACTCGCGCATGTTTCCTATGCATGTGGCTGTGGCGGCTGCGCACCTTCATTAATATGCATATGGCGCGACTACTCCATATATACACCGCACGGCCGGTGCAAGCCTTATGCTGGACTTGCTCCGAGCTTCATGAATCCCAGGGAATGTATAAATTAAGCTGGTGTATTGGATAATTCAGTGTATAATTCAGACTGGTCTATCGGATAACACAATGTATAACTCAGACTGGTGTATTGGATAACACAGTGTATAATTCAGACTGGTGTATTAGATAACACAATGTATAACTCAGACTGGTGTATTGGATAACACAATGTACAATTCAGACTGATGTACTGGATAACACAGTGTATAACTCAGACTGGTGTATTGGATAACACAATGTATAATTCAGACTGGTGCATTGGTTAACACAGCGTATAATTCTGTCTGGTGCATTGGATAACACAATGTATAATTCAGACTGGTATATTAGAACAGCAGTACTGCTTGTTGATCATTGATCAACAAGAGTCAATAGAAGCTTCACTTGTATTTTTGCAGGAAATTTCTGTAAAGTCATTGTTAATGCAACTCAGTTTGACATTGCATACAGCTGCATCTTATACATTCTTCTCTTATTATTTATTTATTTATTTTTTTTCGTTGACATAATTATGCATCTTTTTTTATTCCCATATATCGAAAAGTACATTTTAAGTGTCCTTTGCTTCATAAACAACTTCCTATTGGAACATCATCTTATTAACTGCTGAAAAAATACATAAGTATTTATAAATGCACCTGTTGTCCTGGAATACAATATTGATTCTATATAAAGTATGAAATCCATCATTCATTCCTTTGATGTGATACTATCTTTATAGATTTCAGAAAACACTGTTGCTTTTTGGCCTGGTTTTGATTTTATTTGTTTTGGTGAATCATTCCAATTTCTTAAACAAATAGACTTCTTGAAGGAGCAAAATAAATTTTGCAGCTTTATGCAGTTCAGTTTCTTATTCATTTTCTTGCTGTGGGTAATACTGTCCAAAAAGAGAGCAATTATTAGCATTATGCCTGCTGATTTTGGAATATTATACAAACTCATATTTTTGTAAACTTAAAGTTGCATGTCCTTGGTGGTTGGCCAACCTGGGGATTCAATAAATTTCATGTAGGCATTGCACAAAGTCCAAATGGAGTTTACAAGTTACCACGATGAGCAGCAGTGGTAATCACATAAGCATGCTGCTAATCATACTTACACATATAGAAGCACGGTTACATAGCTAGCAACAGTGTCGCTGGCCAGGAAACCATGCAGAGCAGCATTAGCACAGGAAGGAAATGCATTCAAGTTTGCTTATGAGAAAACATGCTTGGCAAGATTGTGCAGACAGCCACAATGACTACCAGCATACTCTACCTCTCAACTGTCCAGATTTTTGCAGAAAGTCTAAATTTTTGCCTCATATTTTTAGTGTGTTTCTCCTAAAATCTGTGGTTTTCTGGCAAATCACTGAGGACTGAAGTCAGAAAATAATGGTAGACATTTGAGTTTTAGACTTCATATCCTTCAGAAAATTCATGTTAATGCAAAACTTGTTATTCTATCAAATTTCTAAGCTTGTAAGCATAATATTTAAAAAGTGTCCCTATGTTTGGGCCTTTACCCCCCCCCCCATGATTTGTGGCTTTGTCCACATTTCTTGCTTTAAGAGGTTGAGATGTAGGGCTAGCAGTGGTAAAAATACTACAATACCATCGGTAATAACACAGTAAAGAAAAGTGGACTTATTGCAATGTGCACTAAAAATTATTTGAAGAATGAAATTATGGAGAGGGTTGGTTTAAAAAGGAAGGCCAAACACAAGAAAAGATATACTGGGCAGGGAAAGTGTGCTGATGAAAATAGTCACAGACATGAATGATAGAAGTGAATAAAGAGGAAGAGAGCATTTTAAACATGTCAGTGTCCCCAAAATAGGATATGTTTATGTATGTACACTTCCAGCACCTGTCAGCATAACATTAAGCACGTATGTAGATAGTTCAGTTTGTACTGCTGTGGACACCTCCTAAGCAAGTATATTATGATACAAATACACATGATAGTATATATGTGAAGGTCACACAAGATTACATGTCAATGGCGGTGAATGGTTGTGATATAAACATGACTGAAATGCTCATTGTAGAGGACATTTAGCATGGAAGGTGTATAAATTCAAGGTATGTGCATTAAATCCTGACATACATCCATATGTGCTCAAGCAAACTATCAAGTAATATTACTGATGTGATGTACAGGTATGTGCATGATGCAGTACAGTCACACTATTGATGTACCTAGGCTACAATTACACTTCATAGGATCATAGGTTCATAGGAGTGTACTAGGTTAATGGACCAAGAGCCTATACAAGCATAGCCAGATCATAAGAGAGTACTAGGCTAATGGCCCAAGAGCCTTTACAAGCCAAGCCAGATTTAACATGGGTTTAATTTTCAATAGCTTGGTGAATGAAGTTCACAGAGGTAAAAGCCTATGCCATGGTATGCAATACTGTCTTCCTCTGTCCATGAGAGAGAGATGGGCTCCACACCATGACTACATTTATGATTACACATTCATTGATCTAGGTTGCACTTCAAGAGGATTAGGGAAGAGCTTTGCTTTACATGAATGGGAAGCTTGTTCTAGCGAAGGGGTAGTTTCTGAGAGATGTATCTATATCTCCAATGTGATTTATTTATGTCAGAGGCTAGGTCAAGATCCTTGGAATGAGTGACCCTCATGCAGTTTGTTGTATGGATGTGTAACATTTCCAGCAGGGGCTGATTGGACAATGACTTGTAGGCAGACCTCCCAACCGTCCCGAATTACTCGGTTTTTACCGAGTTTTGGGGTCAAAATGAAGGGGTGCCACGATTCCCGAGTGGCACCCCTTCAGTTCCGATTTTTTTGCTTTCTTTTTTTTAGGTTTTGAATTTTCGTGCTGTCGGAGCTGACATCATCATGTGCGCGATGACGTCAGCTCCGTCAACGCTACCAGCCAGTCGGAATTGAGCTCAAGGAGCTCGCGTCATTATTTCCGGCTGGCTATGAGCAGGTGGGAAATGAAAATTAAACAGTAGCAGGTAGCAGCACTAATGCTGCCGAGAATGGGCTGGTTACTTTTTTAAACTACTGCAAGAGCTATGTAAGTAACAGAACCTATTTACTTATGGCTGCTATGTATTTTTAATGGCAGGTACATTTTAATTTTAACAGCGAGCTGAGCTACTTTGTATGAGAAAGGAGCCTCAGGGAGGCATTGCATTTTACTTTTAAGTGCTTTTTTACTCTTTTAACAGCTGAACTGCTTTCTTTTACTTTATACGGTTGTGTAGGTGAGCTGTTTAAACAGTTTAATGGAATGCATTTACTGATGGCTGCTATGTACTCTTAATGGCAGGAGAAATAACTTGCAGCCAGGCATTACATTTTACTTTTCACGGCTGAGCTGCTTTGTATGAGAGGGATTCATTTTACTAACTGCTTTGAGTTTGATTTACTTTTAACGGCTGAGCTGGTGTGTGTCTGTATGATCAAGTTTTGCAGATAGTCTGCTCACATGTCTCAGGCTGAGGCTGGTAAGAAAAAAAAATACTGGGCTCATATGCTGCATAGTGGCATAGATTTTTACCCTTCTGTCAGTTGTGATAGTTTTTTATCTGCTGTGCTGCACGTCTAAGCGAGAGAACTGTGTGAAAGTTTGATTTTATCTGCTGTGCCATGTGCCATTGTATTTTATCTACTGTCGCTGTAAGTCCGAGTCTCCGAGAATCTATTTCTGCTATAAGTCCCTTCAAGCAAGCTGTACTTGGCGATTTTATTTGGTGTGCCGTGCTGTAAATGAAAGTATGCTGCTGGGGCCAATCGCCAATGTGCGTGTGTTTGTATTTTATTTTAGTTTCATTAAGCAGTAAAGCAAGGTATATCTAATGTGTGTGTGCCAGTGTATTATATCTGCCATTGCTATAAGTACAAGAGAACAAAAGTACGGTCGAGAGAATCAGAGAATGTATTTATTTCTGTTGTGATTGTGAAACTAAACTTATTTCTGCTGTGAAAAGTAAGCTGCAAGTCCGAGAACTTGAAAGTCCAATTTTTATCTGCTGTGCCAGTGTTCTCACTGTATGTCCAAGCCAATTAGTATATTCAAGCAATTAGAAGATTTTCTGCATTTATTTTATAGCCAATTTTCTGCATTTATTTTACAACCGGCTGCAAGTTCGAGAACTGCTCTCACTGTAAGTCGGAGAACTTAGTCCATTCAAGAAATTAGCCAACGGTCCATTTATTTCTATATACAACCAGCTGAAAAAAACTGTGCATAATCATCATCTGCAGGGCTAAAGTGTATGTATTTTATTATGGGTCATTCAAGCAATTAGCAAGCTGCTCTGCATTTTATTTTACAAGGTCCTAAGCAAGCTGCTCTGCATTTTATTTTACAAGGTCCTAAGCAAGCTGCTCTGCATTTTATTTTACAAGGTCCTAAGCAACCTACTCTGCATTTTATTTTACAAGGTCCTAAGCAAGCTGCTCTGCATTTTATTTTACAAGGTCCTAAGCAATCCTTACAATTTAAATGTGTGTGTGGGTGCAAATGCCCCAGTTAGGTATAACTGCTAGTTAGAATTATGCAGACTTGAACCTTGTGTCTTGCATACAAGGAGCAAGACCCTAAAGTCTCTACCTATTCCACCACCACTTGTGATGATTCATGGAGTTAACCATAGTTCTCTACTGTCCAAAGTTTTACAAAATGTCTGGAATGTTCCTCTTAAAATTTGTGGTTTTCTGGCAAATCAGTGAGAACTGAATTCACTAAATAATGATAGTTATTTAAGTCTTCCTGTCTTTCAGGAAACTCATAGTAACGCAAAACATTTTATTCTAGCAGATTTTCTAATATTATGCAAGCAATGTTTAAACTGTCCCTGGTTTTGGGCCTTTGTCATCCCCCCACCCCTAACAAATTTTGGCTTTTTCCAGATTTTTTGTCCTGCATAGTTCTTCAAGGTTAGAAAAGTTTTGTGTTGCTTGCTTATGTCAAGTCTGTGTTAGTAGCACAACAAGTAGAATACTTGCTTTTTGATGCAGAAGGCTGTGGGTTTTACTCCCATGGTATGTAGATGGATTACTGATACTGTGCTGTGTTGTATTTTTAAAGGGGGTGGATGCTGCAGTCCTGCGAATGTCCTCTTTGGCAGACATACCTAGTAACTATGAATCTGTTATGTTTGCCATCCATTCCTCTTGCAATGTTACTAGCTTATCATTTTTAATATAACATAGGTAGGTTATTCATCAAGGGCAATAGGCACTTTATTTGTAGAAGAAATAATGAAATATAAAGTTGTTTTCTAGCAGCAACCTCTTCATTAGTTACAGATCTCTTTAATGTGGAATTATTTAGATGACTTTTACTTCTGCAGAGATTGTGAATATTTACTGATACTGGTGGGTTGTAGACATCTGAGTGGACTTTTATGATATAGATATTCTGAATTGAGCAGTTTTGTCATTATTGGTTCATGCATTTTCTTTCATTGCTTACTGGAAAAATGTTCAAAACAAATTTAAAACGCGCTCTAACAAGTGTGTTATATTATACAAGGAATGTAATTTAATACAATCAGGAAGGTGTATCAAAAAACACATGTATGTTTTTTGTGTAAGGGGCCTATGATTTGAAAACAGCTCAAAGGTAATCTTTATCCACTACTGGCCAGATGGCATGCATTTTGAGTTTCAAGGCAGAGAAGTTTTAATCCTAAGTATATTTTCATTGTGAGACTATTGTTTTGTTTAGCATATATGTATTAGTGTTTGTGCTGTAAAATAAGTTTTAAATGAAATCCAAATCATCATAGAAGTAAAGCAGTGCACACATTACGGTGTTTACAGTAAATAGGGTGAAATAGTCAAGTAATGGGCTATTGAAATGGCTGCAGGGGGGAGGGCTGTGTATGGGGGGCCCTATTCGTCCATGATTTTGTGAGGAGGGGAGGGTGGCAAACTCAGACAGTTCCGGGTGGCACAAACTCAAGCTATGCCACTGATCAGTAGGCCATGGAGAATGACTTTTGGAGGTTCTAGCAAATTATAACTTTCTTTTGCTAAGGTTAGAGCATGCAGTAGGTGGATTGGACACTCCATATTGGTCCTAGGTGTGAGTGTGTGTGCACCTTCTGCGGAAGGTTGGGCACTGGGCTGGCAACTCGACACAGTAAAACTCCACTGCCAATCATGAGAGGACAGATGATCTGCTGTGGTGACCCCTAACTGGGAAAAGACAAAAGAAGATTATTGCTTACCATTAAATGCAACATTAAATGCTCTACTTTTACCTCAAAACCCAGATACTGCAAATCACCAAAATAAAATCATAATATTCATTATTATGTGTTACACGTTTAAAAAAAAATGGTTACCATTTACTACAGGGTCTAGACTCTAGAGCCATATTTTGGTTCTGTTTTTCAGTTTGCGTTTGAAAGTTGGTATCCCACAATTCCATTGGACTGGGTGGGGTTACATAATTATGTATGCAAATTAGATGTTAATCAGTGTACAGATTTGTACCTATTTTTCATGAGCCTTGTCCAGATTTTTGATGTTTCCAGGTTGAGAGGTATGCTTGTAGGCCAGACACAGAGCATCCCTTAGTAGTGAAATATACAGTCTTTCCATCATCATCAATGCCCTTCAGGACCCTCTTGAAAAGTCAGTCAGATTTAACAGACATGATGTACCCTTACGGAATCCAATCTCTGTTGGTTCCAGAGTTGGGAGATTACCTAAGTCCTTCTTGATAAGGTCCATAATGATTATTTGCATGGGCTTACTGATGAGGCTATTCAGGCTTATGTATCTGTAATTCCCTGGTTATGTTGATGACCCCGCCCCCCCGTGAAGAGGAATGACTGTTGCTGTCCACTATTCTGCCAGAACATAGCCTGTCTAGTGGCTGTGGTTAATTCAAGTCAAAGTCAAAGTAAACTTTATTGTCATTCAGAAATCACACAAGTGCAAAAACTGAATGAAATTCTGTGTCTCCAGACTCAATGTACAGACAACATATACCCCAGGATTCAGGAAGCTGTATGTTCTGTGCAGGAACAGTCTAGCTGCTCCTACATGGAATATGGCCACCGTGCGATTCAGGATAGGGCCGTTTTTGCGTGCACGAGCGGCCCTAAATTGTTCCTGCATGGAAAACCTTTCAGCATGCAAATCACCTCATTTGCTGGTGAAAACCTTGCAAATGAGGTGATTTTGTGATTCACCAAGCTGCCAGGTCTCCGTACTAGAACAGTATCAATGCAGAAATGTATTCGGGTAGTAACCAAATATATTTCTGCATCTGACAAAACAGGCATGACAGCTCATGGAAAAGCATATATTATGTCTAATACATATGCCAATGGACAAATATAAGGCCATTAGCATTAAAAACAGTTTTATTTTCTAATAAAATTAAACTTTTTGGCCAATCCTGGCCATTTAAGCTTAGGGCAGTGGTGCACAAATGGGATCATGCTGAAAATAAAACAAAAAAAAAGACAAATGTCAGTTTTAACTTAATTCTGCATTTTGCCATTATAGTCAATGGCATGCAGAATGTAAACATTACCAAGGGGCACTGGTTGCCAAGGGGAAAGGGTCCTGTTAGAGCAGTAACTAATGACCTACAAACTGGGGTATGCAGATGAGGGGAGTTATACTGAATCACACATTTCCTCAGAGTGTCAGCTTGTACCTAACTGTATAGGTACAGGAATACAACAGTAAAATTCTAAGAGCTGGATGACTTCATAAGGGGGTGTGTGATGCTTGGTGTAAGCTCATTGGAGCTCTGTGGCCTGTGTTTGCCCTTAGAGAAGGACAGCTAAGGAAGGGGGTGTGTCAGATGTGCCTGAGCACTGTGTACATAGTCTAAACAGGTCTGCATGCTGTGCATTGGGTTCTGAACATAAACAGAAAAGAAAAAAAGAGGAAATGGCAGCATTGTTGACATTTGAGCACTAGGTATGCGTGGCGCATCTTGGGGCTTAAATAGGGGGGAACTGGGAGGAGGAAACAGAATTAAGAAGGCAATCCAGGAGAACTATCATAACTGACAGGTTCAATGTATCAGAATTAGTGAAATACACATGCAGCAGCCCAGCACACTACTATAAACTATGCAAACACTTTTCAGACTGGATGCAGGGGAAACAGCCATAGGAAGGCAATCCAGGAGAACTAGCGTAGCTGGCAGGTAGAATGTATCAGAATCAGCCAAATACACATGCAGCAGCCCAGCACACTACTATAAACTATGCAAACACCTTTCAGACTGGATGTAGGGGAAACAGCAGTAGGAAGGCAATCCAGGAGAACTAGCATAGCTGGCAGGTGGGATATATCAGAATCAACCACTTAGACATGCAGCAGCTCAGCACACTACTATAAATTATGCAAACACCTTTCAAACTGTTTTTTTGGGGAAACAGCAATAGGAAGGCAATCAAAGAGAACTAGCATAGCTGGCAGGTGGAATGTATCAGCATCAACCACTTAGACAAGCAGCAGCCCAGCACACTACTATAAACTATGCAAACAGCTTACAGACTGTTTTTCCAACAAACTCTACACCACTGGTGTACACAGCCAGGGGATTTTTAACTGGCAAAACTAACTACAAATGTTAGAGGCTGGTGCTGCTTTACTCCATCAATATGTGCTACAGAATGAGGGTGGTGAGGAGGAGAATGCTGACAACTGACTCACAGTGAGGAGGACGAGAAGAGTGTACAGACACAGGGTAACCTAACAGGGCCTACATGAGTTGGAGATGGTGGAGTGCTATAGGGTGGGCAGGCGCATTCTACAGCAAATTGTTAAGCTGTGCCAGCCATGCCTCACACACAGAACTAATAGAGGGGAACCCATCCCAGTGGATACCAAGGTATGTCTAGGCTTAAGAATACTAGCCACAGATATCTTCCAAAGACCAACTGGGGATATGACGGGTGTTTCACAGGCATCAGCATCAAGGGTACTCCACGAGTTCTTGGATGCCATGACACCACATGCCAATGCGTATATTTATTTCTCCACCACCTGTGAGGCACTGACCAGAAGTATGCGTCTTTTCCACCATATAGCAGAATACCCTGAGGTAGTTGGTGCTAAAGACGCCATGCACATCCACATCAAAGCACCACCCGGTGAGCAGGGTAGGGTCTACATAAATCACAAGGGCTTCCCCTCCATCAACTTCCAGGTCATGTGCAATGCCCAGGGCATTATCATGAATGTGTGTGCTGGCAGCACTGGAAGCTATCACGACTCCCACATCTGGCATTGCTCACAGCTATATCAGGCATTTGCCAGTGGGGACATCCCATATGGCCATTTAGTGAGGGATGCTGGCTATGCACTGGAGCCGTGGCTGATGACACACACACACCCGAACAAGAACACCATAATGAGGCACACGCACAAACAAGGATCATTGTAGAGTATGTGTTCGGTATGCTCAAGTCACAGTTCCACTGCCTTGACATATCCAGTGGAGCCTTAAAGTACTTTCCAGCTACATGTATACAAATGTTCATAGTATGTGCCATGCTACACAATATGATCCTGTGGAAACAGCTGCACCAGGAAGAGCATGGGGCAGGGCCACACAGCCCCCTACCATTGCTAAGGCCAGCACAGCCACAGAGGGACTCAGAGGAGGATTATCCTGAGCCTGCCCCATAGGCAGAAGAAAGCGTGCCCAGTATGCCCAGGCCTTGGCAAAGAGGCAAAGCATAGCACACACACGCTGACACTGTAGGGACCCAGGGACTGATACCTCTTTTCAACTCGCACATACAGTAAAAAGGATGCCAAACATGACACTACCTGTGCTTTGCCATGCATAGGGAGTGTACTACATGCATCCGACAAAGTCAGCCCTCCAGCACCATCCTCAATATTGGCCAGCAACAAGGTAAGTCAACCTTCCTTTCAATTACTGAGTGGAGAAGTATGTTCTCATACTTGTATGTATGATATAGATGCAAGCATGCAAGGGAATTGGGTGGCTGAATGGGGTAGCAGCAGACAGCTTACAGCTATATGGGACAGCAGGAAATTCAGAACAAATACTGATGCCAACATACTAGGCAGCACTACAGAAGGTGACAACCCCCACTGCAATACATGCCTTGCCCAAATACCTGTGGGTGTCAATAGGTCACACACATGGATGTCAATGAGGGTCACATACCCACCCCCAACCTCACCCAGCCCCCAAATGATGGCAATGGTGAACAGCCCCCCCACCAGACCTACACAGACATACTACAACAGGTGTGGCAGTTGCATTCTAGTTCTGAAGGTTAAGAAGTCTGAAACTAAAATTTATGTCATTAAGATCTAACATGTGTACTCTACTGATATTCCACCTTTATGCATGATAGGTCACAATACAATATGAAATGGGAGCCAACAGAGTAACTGAAATACCAGTACAGGCATTGCAAATGTTTAAAGTCTGCAGCCCCCCAAAATCCAATGTAGAAATGCAGTAACAGATGGCCTTCAGCACTCTCAAATGGCCTACAGTCCTCTGCAAAGGCCCATGCCTCACCCATAGTGCCAATGTACAGAATGTCAGGGGGTCCCAACTAACAATCTCCACAGTAAACAGAAAACAAATGCAAGGGTATGTTGACAAATGCCAGTAGCATGCCTCCCCATGTCCTACTGCAAGGACTGTGGACCAGGCCATAAATACTACTGGGATAAAGTCCCAACTATAGGGATACCTCTGAGATATTGCTTATATAATGTTAGGAAGAAGAGAGAATAATAGAGTGGGGGTGTAGAAGCATGGATGTCATGGAGTGTGTGAAGTCTGAAACTCTAATGTCCACCCATACTACTCCCTGACTGCAAACCCATGAATGAATAGCCACAAAACTGCTTGTAAACCACAATGTGAAGGTAAACTGACCAGATATACAAGTCCTGCCTCTGGATAACCTGGGTGTATCTGTGCAGTTGAGAGGTATGGCCCCAGCAGAATATGGCCATTCCATGCAGTTGAGAAAAGCAAAAGGAGGGGATCCCCAGCCAACATACTAACAAGGTGCTGGGCCATTTACACAGAACCAGCAGTCTATTGTCTGTAGCTACCCCTCCACAATGGCAGGTGTGTGCCAGAATGTGTAAGTCTATATCCCTCAGAATATTGGTCTCAGCTTTCTTCATTCTTTATTTCCCTGGTAAATAACTGTGAGCAAAAGAATGATAACTGTCACTAGTTGATGACATGATAGATCACAGTGTAAAACAGTACATATGACAGAAAATCTATGCTACAGCCAAACATGTCACACAAGCAGCATAGACGGCAATAGTTACAGTACCCCCCCATATGTTATGTCCATTGTATCTCCATACTGGCAACCTATCTACAGATATCCTGCAGAAACAGTTTGCTAGGTGTAGCTGTAGCACACAAAGCCCTAAACTGGAGTCCAACCCTCCCTGAAATGGATGCACACAGTCATTATAGAAGGTCATACTAGGCATGCTCCTACACTTAGAAAAATGAAGCCCATGTCTCACAATGCAGTGGACTACAGATATCGGTTATTTGCAGCTCTCTGTGCACACACACACCAAATTGTACACCATTGATACTTCACACACAAACACACATTTGAGAGGAATATTTACACATATCTAAGGCCGATATAATATAATATGTCAAACATACACACACACACAGATGTGGGAAATAGAAAGACAGACAGCGACAGAGAGAATCCCATTATGAGGCCTTTACCACCCAGTACACATCTCATTAGCCTATATCACAGTGCTGATGTCATTTACTGTAGAAATACCTTTGGTTAGCCACCAGCCCTATCATCTCAGTGGTGGTTGTGATAACTGTGTAACACTACAGTCCAAATACGTATCCATGTTGCAGTTGTAATCTCAGTCCTGTCAAATGTTAATTTGTGTGTGATTGTGTGTGTCTCTAGATGAATATGGTTGAGGTAATTCACACACACTAAACTTCCCTTACCCCTCCTTCAGCACTGCTGCTGATGTCACTCTCCTTCAAAGAGGCCTTTGGACAGCTCTCCAACATAAGAGCTCCATGGTGCTTGCGATAACTGTGTAACACTATAGTGTAACAAACTACTTAAGTAGGAGTTTTAACCCTGGTCCTGGCAACTGTGGAAATTTTTGTGTGAGAGAGTGTTTGTGTTTCTTTGTAGACACCTGATTTTATGGTAATTCACACTTACTCCACTTCCCTTACCACTCCTTTAGCACTGCTGCTGATGTCACTCACCTTCAAAGATACCTTTGGACAGCTGTCCAACATATCAGCTCCATGGCACTTGCGATAACTGTGTAATACTATAGTGTAGCACACTAGTTAAGTAGGAGTTCTAATGCTCCTCCTGGTAAATGTGGAAATGTGTGTGTTTGTGTGAAAGAGTGTGTGTGTCTTTAGAGACACCTGATTTGTGGTTATTCACATTTACCCCACTTCCCCTACCCCTCCTGTAGCACTGCTGCTGATGTCACTCACCTTCAAAGATACCTCTGGACAGCTTTTCCACCATATATGCTTGCAATAACTGTGTAATGTTATAATGTAGCAAACTAGTTAAGTAGGAGTTTTCATCCTAGTCCAAGCAACTGTGAAAATGTGTGTGTTTGTGTGAGAGAGTGTGTGTGTCTTTGTAGACACCTGATTTTGTGGTCATTCACATTTAGTACACCTCCCTTACCCCTCCTTTAGCACTACTGCTGATGTCACTCATCTTTAAAGATATCTTTGGATAATGTTCTACCTATAATCTTTGTGGGGAGTGTGATAAATATGGGCTAATGTAGTAGCAATAACTACATAGGTAGGGGTTTGAATCTCATTCCTGGCAAGTGTTTGTGTGTGTGTCTGTGTGTGTGTGTGTGTGTGTGTGTGTGTGTGTGTGTGTGTGTGTGTGTGTGTGTATACATATATATATGTCCGTACCTTAAAGATTTTGGCCCCATTTACACCCAGTACACTTCTCAGTCCTGCAGATATCATTCACCTTATATGTACCTGTTGGAAACCATAAAGCATGTAAGATCAGTGGTACGTGTGGTAAATGTGTAATGTAATGGTCTGAAAACATAGTTATATAGAGGTTTGAACCTCACTCCTGGCAAACATAAATGTGTGTGTAGGGTAAAATGCTTTCTGAAATGTTCTACCCACTACATCACCCAATGCAAGTATTTTCAATGGCTGGTGATGTTCCTCACCTTAGACGTACCTTGGGACAACATCCATCCTATGAGCTCTGTGGTGCATGAGATAAATGTGTAACACTGTAGTAGCAATACATAGCTAGGTAGGGGTTCAAAACTCCATACTGGCAAGTGTGTGTGTGTGTGTGTGTGTGTGTGTGTGTGTGTGTGTGTGTGTGTGTGTGTGTGTGTTATAGTGAAGACCTAGTATATGTCCCAATATTCAACAATTGTCAAACATCATAGAGGTTGGTGTATTCAAGCCACAGCATTAAATGTCTAGTGCAATGACTATGTGACAGTATGGATTAGTGAACAATATAGGCAACCCATCTAATACTCAAAGACCACACTCCACCCACAGATTATACAAAAACACACTTGGTTAGGCAGCAACCACTATATCGGTAGTTCTCTTGCAAATTGCCTCACAGATAATACACACAGTGTGATTGCTGTGGATTACATGCCTGTTGACCACAACAGTGCCACTGATATCAGAAAGTACTTTGATGTGTTACATCTCCTGAGTGTGTGTTATCCAACAAGTAACAGGACATGGCACCCTGTTCCATCCCCTCAGTAGCCCAATCAATGTGTACAGTGGCCCTTTTGCCATGTTCCCCACTGGATGCCTGCAACAACTGCAGAGTCTGCAAACTTACCCCACAAAGGGAATACCATGCCTTATACACATGCCCTGTATGGACAGACGCCAATGAATCCCTGTATCATACTGTCTTTGTAGTTGCAATCACTACCTCAGTTACATAGCCAGGTCTCAACAAATGAGGTCAGGAATGCTACTTCTGAAGATCCCAATCTGTCCACACAACATGCCCCAGAAACCTCAAGCACAATTCCATACTTCAAAGAATATGCATGTGGGACATGTTCACAAGCCAGTCACTGTCCATGTTATGGAATATAAATCACATACATGTGAAGCAGTGCACATCACTGGTCACCCACAATAGAAATCTGGATGAGTGGATGTGGAATCCAATACCCACCCCATGGGACCACTCCAGTGACTATACTGCTGAGCCACACTGGGGACTATTTTCATGTGGCCTGATGCCAGAGTATTCCCTAGGGCTAGCCTTATAGAGCCTTCAGGCCCATTCACCTACTATACACCTATGAAGCAATGAACCTTGGATCTCAGTACTGGTGTGTGTGTGTGTGTGTGTGTGTGTGTGTGTGTGTGTGTGTGTGTGTGTGTGTGTGTGTGTGTATGTGTGTGAATAGTAATCTCAGTGTGTTTGGTTGATGAATATCCCCTGTGGCTGTGACTATTAGCAATCAGAGGTGTGTCTAAACCACAACACGTACAATTCTCCATTCTACAACACATGTAAATCAACATATACTTATGTACACCCCTCAGCCCTATAATCTGTGAGGCATATGCAAGCACTGTGTTACAGGCCATACTGTACCCTGCCTATGACATGGTGGATGTGTTACAACACTGCCATACCCCATGGTCTTGCTGCAGGACCACATCCTGGTGACACAGAGATGCCTAGGACAGAAATGGGATACAGCATGTGAGAACACATCCACTCTGCCATTCACTTGTGGGGGAGAGAGGGGTAAAGCTGGCACTGGATGTGTTGCCAAGACTGTGACCAATATCTGTTGTCTCAAGATAGGTAGTAGTATTGTGCAGTAACTTGCAGCACTTGTGTTTAATGCTGTGGAGTTTGTTGATTTAATTAACAAAAGCTGTTGTGACTGTTGTCAGTGTCTGCTGCATCTCTGCCATCATAGATGCCTGTAGGGGATTCCATGTGGGATCCACAGTTGTGTCTGAGGCTAATAAGGGAGTTCAACTGTCATGGTACACCACCTTTATCTGCAACAGTGTCCTCTTTCTGATGTACACTTTAGTAATGGCAGGGGACCATCACATTGTCTCCCAGAGTTTGGAGGACAGTGTCTAGGTTTGGTTGTCTCTGGCTAGTACCATGCATTCATTTACCTACTTGTACAGTGCCTCTGTGTATGATTCCACAGTTATGCAGCTATTTCCCATTGCCATGGGTGCAGTGAAGACATCCGCCCTGTTGTCATGGCTGCAAAGTCAGCTTTGGTGAGGTTTGCAAGATGGTTACCTATGTAGGGGGGTGTGGTTGACATGTTGAGTTCCATGTTGATTACAGCCTGTGTGACTCTCACCATGCATGGATTGACATCTGTGGATGAGTAGCAGTCCCATATCTAAGTAGTCAACATAGGTCAAGGTTGTTGGATCCATTACTGGGGGTTAGTATGAGCTGGTCCAGGGCAATGAAAATGATGACTCTCAGAAGTATTGGGCCACTGTACTGGCACTTGGCCACTTTCCCCAGGTGATGGAGGGGTGGTTGAAGACTCATGCTATGTTAGTGTTCCGTTGGACCATCATAGATGGCAGGGTGTTGAGGAATGTGCATTGACAGTCTAGGGACATTGATGTGGACCCATAGCAGGCTATGGTCTAGATTGCATTATTACCCCAAGGCAGTTGTACCAGAAGTATCTCCAAAGCATTATGATGGGATACTAGTCTGGAGGTTTTCCTAGCCATAATGAACATGGAGACAACACCACCTGTGGAGGTGCGGTGTGGTCCATGTTTGGGGGCTGAGAGCTGTGCAATGCATCATAGCCTGATACTGCTGGTCTGCTGTTGTGAACCACCTCTCCATTACAGCCAACATGTGTCCTCCACTCCAATGACTGCTATGAGTGACTGCATTCTGACAGTTAGATGTCTACTGTTGAGCAGCATGATCCTCAGATTGCATACATGTGTAGCTGTTATGGTGGTAAGAACATTAGGAACACTGACTAATAAGGCATCATAGGGGTGGCAAGACACTTAGCCAGTACCTGCAAACCCAGTGGAGGCAGATGAAGGACATCTGTGGCAGGTCGTTGGGTTCTATCAATCATGTCACCCCAAGCAGAGAGGTACTGGATCCCCTGAGAATGACACATAACATGTAAGCCAATGTTGCAGTCAATCTGTTGATAGTACCACAGCATCATTCTGGGTGACAGTGGTACACTGCCCAGGGCTACTGTCACACCTGCCTGGAACACATAATCAGAGAGTTCAGCCATGTCTCTTGTCAAGTCATTCACATCCATATGGATACAGAGTGATACTTGTAGTTATTGTGGAGTGCCATGACTGGCTGTGTCATGTGCTGGATGCTGGCATTTGGTAGATATTTGGATGTTACCTGTGCCGTATTCAACTTAGTGAGTGGGATATGTGTGTACATCAGTACTGAGTTGTCCATGATCACTGTATTGTGCAAGGTGGTTAGCCTTAGGAGCTTAGTTTGAGGGGCACACTGTGGATGTTAAATATGTGTCCCTTTGCATGTGCCATGTCATGGTGTCTGAGTGGGTGTCTGTCTTGCTGGTCTGTGCTGTTTGGGTAAATGTCCATTGAGTGCCTCTGAGATGGTGGGTGTGTGGCTTTTCAATGTATGTCATGGCTGTCAAAGTGGGTGTCATGATGAGCTACATGTTCCACTTGGTGTGGTGCAAGTGTTGATCATATCCTCATGACCTGCTAGTCCAGTCTTTGCTGGAGAATGCATATGTCCACATTGGGTGATACATGGGTAATCTTCATAGGTCTGAGTGTTTGGAGTTTAGAGGGGAGGGTTGTCTGTGTACATGAAGCAGTGTCAGCAGTGCCTCAGAATGGACAAGTACTCCAGGTTAATGGGTGAAAGCACAGAAAAAACACCAAACAAACATGCCAGGAGGGATGGACATAACTAGTAAGTACTGGGGCTACATCTGTAATGAATGAGTACTGCTGACGCCTCCCAGGTGTGCCAAACTTCTTGATACAATAACCTGGTGAAGTGCCATGCCATAATGCTAGTTGAAGTGCAAGACAGGAAGAACTAGCATGCTATATGGGTGGAACAGAAGGCATACTGTCTGCCACCTGTAATACTTTATCACAGCTGTATAGTTTCCAGCAGCTTTGGCCATGTGAAAATTTTGTAAGCTTTGTAGCACATGTAGCAACTGTGTAACACTATAATAGATACACCTAGATAAGCAGGAGTTCTAATCCTAATACTGGCAACTGTGTGTGTATGCATGTATGTGTGAATCATGTACTGTCTGATGTATACCATTTTTGACCTGTGTACTACCCTTTACACTTCCCTTCACTCCAATTTAGTAGTCCTTTTGATGTCATCCACCTTAGAAGTACCTTTGGAAGAGGTGGAAATGTATAAGCTCTGCGGCATGTCGGATAACTGAGTAGCACTATAGTAAGAGTACTTAGATAGGCAGGAGTTCTAATCCCAATAGTGGCAAGTGTGTGTGTGAATCACGTACTGTCCGTCTTATACCATTTTTCACCTGTGTACTACCCTTTGCACTTCCATTCACCCCTATTTAGTAGTCCTGTTGATGTCATCCAGGTTAGATGTACCTTTGGAAATGGTGGAAATGTGTAAGCTCTGTGGCGCATCTCATAACTGTGTAACACTATAGTAGGAATACCTACATAGGCATGAGTTCTAATCCTTATGCTTTCAACTGTTTATGTGTGTGTGAGGATCATATCTTGTGTGGCTGATACCATAATGATGTGTATACTATACACGGCTGGTGACCACCTCCCGCTGCCATTACTTTATATAGTGTAATAACAGCATCTGCCTCACATGCACCAGGTTAAATCATTGTACAGTCCTCAGTACATATGTGTCTGGCATATCCATATGTTTGGAACCTATATGTGGTTGGAAGTGTTCTGTGTGCATTAACAATGCCCATGTATGGGATATTATAGACAAGTAGGCAACAGTGAGTGTACTGACTCATATGGCAGCATGAGGTATCATACCTGACTGAAACATCATGCTGATATGACTTTTGCTGCCCTCACAGGTGGCCAGCCTTGTAGGTGCAATACATGAGTTCAGATGCATGGTTTTACGAGTGAACTGTTTGGCATTGATTTATTATTCATTACATCTTATATGTATGCCTGGTATCCATGATTCATGTGTACATACACTGTATGGGGTCCTTGTGTTTGATTGGGGAATTCAACACTCCAATACAATTACACCTGACTTCTGGGCTTACTGCTGTACTCCAGTTCACATATTTATGTTATGTAGTGGGCTATGGAACATATGTCTGTATACTGATTCATTTCACAGGTTCAGTTTGATTTTACTATAGTGAAGACTTGTTTGTGGATACCTCATTCATCTGTACTGCTGTGATGGCTTGGTGGTTAACTACTGTGACTGTAGTGTATAGGGTCCTGGGTTCAAGACCTGCAAAGCTGTTTATTTTGTTGCTGGGCAGAACAAGGGCCGTTGGATACACAGTGATTAAGTGACTTTTGAACAGTTGCAAGCAGGTTTGTGTGAGGGTAAGCACTGCTAAGCTCTGATTAATGATGCTTACAGAGAGTTAGCTTCAATATTGCTTACCTGTGTGCGCATTGCTTACCCCGACGCAAACAGGCTTAAACTCGCTTACTAGTGCTTACATATGCTTACTACTGCTTATTGCTGCTTAAACTTGCTTACTAGTGCTTTATTCATTATGACACTGACACCTCACAAGTGCATTTAATGCAGTACTCCAGTTCACAAATATATGTTATTTAGCGGGTTATGTAACAAAAATATTGGTCATAACGTACTTAGCCATGGAAAATGGAATGTGTTGCTGTGGGACCTGAACCAGGAATGCCTGCTCGTAAGGTGAATGCTCTGCCCACTACACTATTGCTATGCTGTTTCATTTGCATATACCTTCCTTGTTATTGTCTTCAGCCATTTAAGCTGCATTAACAGTAGCTAAGTGTTGGGCACACCTGTGCACCTACAGTTAGCTTTAATCAGAATTTTAATTAAAGAAAACAGGGTTTGTTCATTTTATTTGTATTTACTTGCTGTTGTACATGAGGGGGAATGTTGATGGGGATATGCAGACACCTATGAGTGGTCTCACTCATTTCTTAGGCCTTTCTGCTGTTCTTCATTGTGGGAGCATGTATATTCTGTGAGCTCTGCTCTCAGACACACCCCCTGCACTCTTACACGCTCCATGTAAGAT
This sequence comes from Protopterus annectens, assembly GCF_019279795.1. Classification (NCBI taxonomy): domain Eukaryota; kingdom Metazoa; phylum Chordata; order Ceratodontiformes; family Protopteridae; genus Protopterus; species Protopterus annectens. The sequence continues at coordinate 1,737,013,596 of NC_056733.1, read as the reverse complement.
TAGGAGCTCAGACAGTGTGCCTCATTAATATGCATGGCGCGCTGTCATCCTGCTCCTAAACAGCCGCTTCCGTGCAGGACTAAGCTAGTCCTGCATGGAAGACTAGTAAATCTGGGGGATAATTTCTACAAAAGTTCTAATTTTTCTTTCAAGTTGTGATGCAAATCAACATTTCAGAGCAAGAAATCTGGACAAAGCCATAAATAATGGGGGGACAGAGGCCTAAAAATAGGTATAATTGTAAATGCTGCTCTTGCAAACTTAGAAAATCCATAGATTAACAGGTTTTGTATCAGTGTGAATTTTCTGAAGGGTACGAAGTCTGAAACTCAAATGTCTGACATTATTTTTTTTACTTCAATGTTCAATGTGTTGCCAGTGATTTGATAGGTAACAACAATTTTATGAAAAATGAACCAGAAATATAAGGCAAAAATTTGGACATTCTGAGAAAAGCTGTACATTTGAGAGGTATGAACAAATGCATAGCAGTCAAAAACAGTTTTAAGCAAAGATGGGAGACTGTGCTATTATGCCAAGGAAATATACATGTGAGGTGTTTGGTTTACTTTAAAAGTTCACTGCAGTTAGTTCCACACTTTGTAAGTGTATACTCACACCCAATTCAGTGAAGGGTGTCTGTAATTTATTGTGTTTTGCTTCAGTCAGGCTAATCATTCAAAGTTGCAAGCCATTAGCACCTAACAATTGTGTAGAGGCTACACTATATTTACATCTGCTACACAAAGTCAAAATTTTGGTATTCGGCAATTCTAATGAATTCACACCTCATTTGCATGTTTGGAGTGCTTAGAGGGCAGAACCAAAACTGAAAGGTAATCATTTAGCTAGGGAACCTGAAGGGGAGGAGACTCATGCTTATTGCTCCACTTTTGTGAGTGTAGGGATAAGTACACTTTTTGGAATGCTTTTTCTATAGTGGGGATTTCATTTACATGGGCCAGGTTTTTTAAATTGCATAAGTATATGTTACAGATGTCAGTCATGTCATATATGATAACATTGTTGGACAACTTACACACATTCTACTTGGCTACATTTATAAGTAATAGTTAGGCAGGCATCTGCCAGTCATTCACATCAGTACACATTTGTATTTCTGTTAAAGTTTCAACACTTACCTTGATAAGCCTGCAGTTACAACTGTTGTAATCTGGGGTTGCCTCTGTCTGATGCTAGCAGTATACAGCCATTACATGGGGAAGTAAAGATGTGAGCATTGCCTGGCATCAATTGTACTGTATGTATGTTGATAGAATGAAAGGTGTACCTTTTAGGTGGTCAACATGTACACTACACATTGCCTGTGGGCAGGGCAAGGGCATATTGTGTATGCTGACATTTTCCTACACCCACAGCAACTAGAGGTTCCTCCTCCTCACCTAAATATGGATATAGTAACCTTGTCAGTGATGGTGGAATGTTTGCTCCAGTTCTTGTTGCAGCTGTTTTTGCAAGATCATATTATGCAGGACATCTGTGATAATTTCAGCCCAAGTACTAAGACCTTACTACATAGCCCCCCCCCCCCGAGGTATCTAGGCACCAAAACCATCACTTCAATAGCCCAAACACATGCTCTATGATGTTTCCAGTTTGAGTGTGTGCCTCATTATACCATTCCTCTGTGGGTGTGAGTACATTTATGATGGGCATCATCAACCATGGTTTGAGTGCATACCCTGCATCTCCCACTAAATAGCTTTGTGAGATATCACCCCTGGAAAGCCTCTGGTAGAGCTGTAAGTTGTGTCACATATGGGAGTCATGGTAACTGCCGGCGTTGGCAGCACACAAATTCAGGATGATTCTCTCAGCATTACACATGACCTGGCAGTGAATGGAGTGGAATCCCTTTCTGTTGATGTACACCCTTCCCTGTTCCACAGGTGGTTTGATCTCAATGTGCATGCAGTCTATGGCACTCAAGACTTCAGGAAAGTGTGCTACTGGGTAGAAATCCTGCATGGTTCTAGCTCTGTCTTCAGGGGTACAGGTAAATATATATAGTCACTGACATGCTGTAGCATAGCATAGCATTCAGGAATTGGTGTAAGATCCTGGATGCAGATGTCTGTGACACACCTAGCATATCCCCTGTGGGTCTCTGAAAGGTTCCTGTAGCAAATATTCTAAGTGCTACACATACCTTGATCTCCACAGGTATTGGTTTCCCTCAGTTTGCCCTTGTTCTCCCTCAGTTTGCCCTTGTTCTCAGGTGAGGATGACAGGGGTTGCAGAGTTTCCAGAATGTGCCTTTATCCATCCTGTAGCACTCTACTATTTCCACATCATGCAGACCATGAAAAGTTGAACTGGCTCTAAATATCCATCTCCTCTTTACCCGAGGTATATCAGAAACACCATAGACTTGAGCCTGTTGCACACAGACATCCAGAAAAGCAGCAGCAGCCCCTAACATTCTTTTCCTCCAGTGTAGTTTATGTGACTGTATTCCAATAGGTTTTGGAATACAAGGTAAAAGGCTACACTAAGTGTACATAATTTCTTTATAGCTTGTTGAATAGCTCCCTTGTCTTGAATTGGTTGATTAGCATACAATTCAGCTGCTTATGCAACAATTAACATGCCATAATGTTTACTGTATTTGTGTAGCTCTGCATGATGTGTAAAGCCACTTACTGAATACAAATCAGCGAGCTATCGTGTGCGGGTCATGATGAGATTTGCACATGGTTTCAGTGAGCTGTGTAGGGTTTATTGATTCCTGCCCCAAATATCCTAAGTTTTGTACATTCATTGAAAATATAGTCACAATCTGTATCTACATTTTCTTTACATCTCCAGCCTATGCAACTGTTTTTATTTTATTTTTTTATTCCAGATATTTTATGCGGTGTAAAATATTTATTTGTAAGGTTCCATTGATATATTCTCCTCAATAAAGAGGTTGTATTGCACATATTAGCTTTTACCATGTTTTCCTTTAAAGTTAATCCCATTGTTCATTTTTAAATATTTTGCCAAATAATTTTCTACCGAATATTTATTTTCTATATTTTATATAAGCTAATATAGATGTTTTAGCTGTTTTTATTTTCAGTTATATAAACCAAATTTATTGTCTGACATTTGAATAGTATATGTTGTGAGATGAAAATCCATGACTGAAAAAGATTTATTTCAGCCACACCAACAACTCCCATCTGCTACCCACATCACCTGGTGTAAAAAGAGAGAACCTAGATAATTCTTAAAATAAAATTCAAACATGATAGTAAATGTTTTACACTTTCATATAATAATTAAAAATAAGTCACTGTTTGGCAATTGAATATTCATAATTCTCTTGGATGAGATGATTCCACTGTTCTAAAACAATCAATGTTGTGACCATGGCTGCTAGAGCCACTGTCTTTGGAATTAGTCATGGCAGTTTATGTACTCTACTAAAAATTCCTTTGTCATAGGAATCTTCAACAGAAAAAAAACCTTATTAATGAAAAGTTTTCTTCCCCAGAAGAGTAAATTTTAGGCTAGATCAGCCACATATGTTGCCAATGTCCAGGCAGACCACATTCAAACTATTATTTCTTATTTTTAATTGCTACCTCATTTTGGATAGGATCTAATAAGTGCGATAATATATCTTATGCTGAATTAGTCTCTAAGGGAACAAAATATAATTTGTAAAATTTCTATATTGATAAGAAATTCAACTATCCTGAGTGGAACTGAAATTTCTTTGTTCCATTCTTCTATAATTTTATTCATATAAAAATCATAGTTCTAGTCAAATTAATTACATTATCCAAAGCTTCCCCCTAAATTAAAGACATTTTTTCACTGTTTTTGATAAGAATATTCTAATCTATTACATCTGTTTTAACTTATATAATAAACATAGTAGAAGTAGATGGAAGTTTTTCTTTTAATGCATTTATTTTCAGTCTATCAGTAGAAGGTTCACAAACGTTTCAAATTGTTATTCATTGAAAATACTTAAAAGAAATATTACATTTTGCCCAAATTTCTAGTGGGGTGTCTGACCAAAGAAATATTGAGGAAGCATATATAGTAGATTTTGACCATTCCTTAAAGAGACATAAATGTATATCCCTTAAAAACTTAACTGAGTGTCATCCAAAAGTGTGAAGGGATTTACTTTCCCTAATCCATAAAAAGCATATACATTTTTTCTTTCTTAATATTTTGCCATTAAAAGAACTGTATAACTAAATATTTTATAGAATTATTAATGCCATAACCCCTTTCACTAATTAAACTCAATAACATATTCCAAAATATATTTACTGATCCCCTTCTCCAGATATATTTCTTCCAGAATGTTTCTAAATTTGTTATACCAAGAATAAATGTGAGGAAATAATAAACCCTTAATATAAAATGTCAAAAGGGAATACATGCCCCTGGATTCAGCAAGCCATGCATTTGTGTGCAGGAGCAGTGCAGGAGCTCATGGAGGCAATATGTCTGCTGTGCGATCCAGGAATAAGCTGCAGGGATGTGCATGAGCACGTCTGCACTATTCCTGCATGGACACAGCCCCTGTATGCAAATTATCCCATTTGCAGGTGAAAACCATGCAAATGAGGTGAATTTGTGATCCAGGAAGCTGTCAGCCGGCTATGCAGGACTAGTGTAGTGTGCAGAAATGTACTCGGTTAGTAACCGAGTACATTTCTGAAAACTACAAAACGGAGCCATGACAGCTCCAAATAAAGTGTGTATATTATGTGGAAACCATGCCAATGGCCAAATATATGGCCATTGGCATGGAAAACAGTTGAAAAAAAATAACTTTTATTTTTTTTTAGCTGATTACGGGTGTTTAAGTGTAGGGCAGTGACACGCAAATGGGATCAGGCTGAAAAATATAAAAAATAACCTGAAATAAACATTCTAACCAAAATCACTATTTTTGGCATTATACTCAATGGCAGGCAGAAGACATCATGGCCAGTGAATAGTGATTGCTAAGGGAGGAGGCTCAGTGTGGGACCTGTAACTATGCATTAGCAGTCACTCCTATACAAATGAGGGGAATGATACTGAATCCCAGGTTTCGCCTCAATGCTAGTCAGCACCTAACAGTGTAAGTGCAGGAATAGCATGGTTCAAGCCTAAGAGTTAGCTGACATCATAGGGGTGTGTGTCAGGAATACTGTAAGTGGACTGGAGCCCTGTGGCTTGGGTTTGCCCTTAGCTTAGCAGAGCTAAGCAATGGGGTGTGTCTGAGGCTGCCTGGCACTCTTTACATTGCCTAAGCGGGTGTGCGTGCTGTCCACTGGGTTTTAAAGGGAAAAAAAAGTAAACCAGGAAATAGCAGCTCTGTGCACATTTGAGCACTGTGTTTGTGCAGCGCACCCCCAGGCTTAAACAGTAAGGCAATGGGAAGGGAAAACAGCAATAGGAATGTAATCTAGGAGAACTAGCATAGCTGGCAGGTGAAATGTATCAGAATCAGCCAGTTACACAGGCAGCAGCCCAACCCAGCCAAAAACTCTACTATAAACTATACAAAGAGCTTTCCCTCTGGTTTTTCCTACATACTCTACACCACTAGTGTATACAAGTGGGGACATTTTAACAAATAAAAACAACAAAATGATAGGGGCTGCAGGACCTATCATACATCAACATGTGGAAGAGGCTGAGGGTGGTGAGGATGAGAATGCTGTCTACCAGCCCACAGTGAGGAGACGGAGAAGAGTGTACAAACCCAAGGAAACCTACCAGGGGCTACATGAGCTGGAGATAGTGGAGCACTACAGGGTGGACAGGGACCTCCTACAGCAAATTGTTGAGCTGTACCGGCCACGCCTGACACACAGAACTAACAGAGGGGAACCCATCCCAGTGGATACCAAGGTATGTGTAGGCCTAAGAATACTAGCCATGGGTACCTTCCAATGGTTAACTGGGGATATCATGGGGATCTCACAGGCATCAGCATCCAGGGTACTCCACCAGTTGCTGGATGCCATGTTAGCACATGCTGCTGAGCATGTATATTTCCTCAACACCCATGAGGCGTTGGCCAGCAATATGTGTCTCTTCCACCAAATAGCAGAATACACTGAGGTAGTGGGTGCTATAGTCTGCATGCACATACACATCAAAGCACCACCCGGTGAGCAGAGTAGGGTCTACATCAACCGCAAGGGCTTCCCCTCCATCAACTGCCAGGTCATGTGTGATGCCCAGGGCATTATAATGAATGCGTGTGCTGGCTGCCCTGAAAGCTATCACGAGTCCCACATCTGGCATCTGATGCAGCTGTACCAGAGATTTGTCAATGGGGACATCCCTTAAGGTCACCTTTTGGGGAATGCTAGTTACGGACTGGAGCCATGGCTGATGACACCCATCAGAAATGCACACACATCCAAACAAGAACTCCATAATGAGGCACACGCACAGACCAGAATTATAATAGAGTATGTGTTTGCGATGGTCAAGTCACAATTCTGGTGCCTGGACACATCCAGTGGAGCCTTTCAGTACTCACCAGCTACATGTACTGAAACTGTCATTGTATGTGCCATACTACACAATATGATCATGCGGAAACAGCTGCAGCAGTGACAGCATGGGGCAGGGCCACACAGCTCCCCACCATTGCCAAGGCCTGCACAGGCACAGAGTGACTCGGAGGAGGACAACCTGAGTCTGCCCCAGTAGGCAGAAGGAGGCATGCCCAGCATGCCTTGGCCTTGGCAAAGAGGCAATGCATAGCACATACACTGATGCAGTAGGGACCCAGGGAATGACACCTCTCCCTGACTTGCACATACAGTAAAAGGGATGCCAAACATGACACTACCTGTGCTCAGCCATGTATAGGTAGTGTACTATGTGCATCCGACATAGACAGCCCTCCAGCACCATCCTCAATACTGGCACAGCCACAAGGTAAGTCACTTTTCCTACCAATTGCCGAATGGAGCAGTATGTGTTGTTACTTGTATCTATGGTATGGATTTGAGCATGCAAGGGAATTGGGTGGCTGAATGGGATGCCAGCAGATAGTAGACACCTATAGTGGCAGCATGAGATATGTAACAAATAGTGGTGTTACCATAGTAACCAGTACTACACATCGTGACAAAACCCACTGCAGGAAATGTGCTGGGACACATGTGTGTCCATATGACACACACATGCCAGTCAGGGAGGCTCACATACCCAACAACAGTACCAGCCAGCAGGACAGGTGTAGGCAAACACAAACAAAGGCTGTGTTAAGGCTTTGAATTATGGCTATGGGTAACTCTCCCCCAGGCCTACACAGACAGACTTAACAGGTCAGGCAGTGGGATGTTAGCTCTGAAGGATAATAAGTCAGAAACTGAAATGTAGGTCAATCAAACCTAAGATCTGTAGTACACTGATATGCCTCTAGTCAGCATGATAGGTTAGAATACAGAAAGAAATGGAGTACCTGACATAACAGTACAGTCATAGCAAATGTGTACAAGTGTCAGGTGTGCCCCCCCCAATCCTATGTAAAAATGTAGTAACAGTCAGGTGTGGCCCCCATTCCTATGTAGACACGTAGTGACACACAGGTTTGCCCCCCACAATCCTATGTAGAAATGTAGTAACAGTCAGGTGTGCCCCCCAGTCCTATATAGAAATGTAGTAACACACAGGTGTGCCCCCCAATCCTATGTAGAAATGTAGTAACAGTCAGGTATACACCCCACTCCTATGTAGACACATAGTAACACACAGGTGTGCCCCCCCAATCCTATGTAGAAATGTAGTAACAGTCTGGTGTGCCCCCCCAAATCCTATGTAGAAATGTAGTAACACACATGTGTGCCCCCCAATCCTATGTAGAAATGTAGTAACATGTATGTGTAGGTATAATACCAGTGGATCACAGATTACCTAAGCTGCCCAAGGTAGCAGGATAGATTGTAGCAGCTATACAATATGCAGGTCTGCATGTGTTAGGTTGGTGTGTGTTTTATATTGTGTGAGAGTGGTCAGTATGTATGTATGGTGAGGTTTGTCCTGGTGGCCATTGCTCAGTATTGCCAATGACAAGGCCAAGTCCTCACAACTGCAGTGTCAAACACAATGCTTCCCAGTATAACACATTCTATCAGTAAGCCATTGTAAATGTTTGGCAGTAATATGGTCACCATCTGAAAGATGGACATGGCATGACTGTTGGGCCAGATATTCAAGCAGTACACAGGGGGAAGTACCCCCAGACAGACAGTGTATAATGTGTAACCATTAAATGGACACACCCTTGGAAATGTACATACAGGTTTGCAGCACATTATCTGGGCTTGTAGTAGGGAATACCGATGTCATCTGGCCAAACACTCGCAGACCACAAAGGTCACAGGAATGATGTATTGAGAAAAGCTGATGTCCCTGCACAAGCCAGCATAAGTGGAATGCTCCATGCATATCTGTGAGTCCGATGCAAGTATTGTCCATAGCACACATGCACCCAGCTCACCCAACCAGCACCCACAGTTACCTCTCCAGTCTTATCCCTGCTGTTGGGAATGAGTACAATTTGACCCCCACCCGTGTATGGCAATAGCAAAAGAATGCAGTATGCAGTGGAGGTGTGTCCCTAGTTGTAAGCAGCACCCTGCCAGCATCCACACCACTGGATCAATACTGACAGAAAGTATTGGCATGAACACCTAGCACACCTACCCTGTCACCCCAGGGGAATATACTATATTGCAATCTGAGACTGTAGGACTGACAGAATGCAATGGCCTGCTACAGCTGGCATGCATCACTACTAAATGGCCTACAGTCCTCTGCCAAAGCCCTGTGTCTCACCTGCACTGCCAATGTATATTATGTCATGGACTCCCAAATAACAACATAACACAGTCCACAGAACCCATATGCAAGGCCATGTAGACAAACCCCAGTAACATGTCCACCATGTCCTACTGCATGAACTGTGGACCAACACCAATATACTGCTGTGATGAGGTGATAACTATAGGGAAAGTATCAGAGAATGTTTGCATAATGTATGGAAGAGGATAGAATAATAGACGGGGGTGGGAGCATGGGCAGCATGGAGTGTGCATAGTCCGAAACACAGACATGTGCACATACTGTCTGTGGCTGCAAACACAAGAATGGGTGGCTGCAAACCTGCTCGTAAACCACAATAGGGGTAATGTCCTGACTTATAATCCCTGCCTCTGGGTAACCTGTGTGAATCTGTACAGCTATGAGGTATTGTCGCAGCAAAATAAGGCCATACTATCACGTCGATGGCTGTACAAGTATGGGATCCTTGGCCACCACTGTAGCAAGGTGCTGAACCAATTATGCAGACCCAGCAGCAAGTCTCTGCAGCTCCCCCTCCAGAAAGGCTTGAGTTTGCAAGAATATGTAGGCAGTTGACTACAAAACTGGACACAGCTGCATTCACCCTGTGTTCCCCAGGGCATCATTGCGAGGAAATATGTCTACCTGACAGTACTTGATGACATAAAACATCACAGTATATAACAGTACACATGTCTGAATATCTCTGCTAACACCAGGACCATGTAGCAGAAGCAGCACAAACACAATTACCTACAGTAACCCGCTATCCCTTGCCCATTTTGACCCCATATTGTCAACTGATCTACATATATCCTACAGAAACAGTCTGCTAGCTGTAGGTGTAGAACACAAAAGTCTGCACTGGAGGACAATCTACCTGGAATGGATTCACACATTCAATACAGAAGATCATAATGTGTATGCTCTCACACTTAGAGAAATGAAGGCAATGTCAGACAACAAAATACTGAAAAGTCATACTGGACATGCTCACACACTTAAAGAAATGAAGCCCATGTCTGGCAACAACAGTGGACCATACATATCTGAAAGTCACAGATGTTAGTGCATACATTCCTCAGTATGCACCAGTCATGCTTTGCACACACATTGGCTAGGAATACACACATATATCCAAGGACAGCACACTATAATATGCCAAATGTGCACATACATAGATGTGTGGAAGAGAGAGTGACAGTGACAAAGAGCCTGTCTCACCCAGCATACAGCCAAATGGCTACAACCACATGATGTGTAAATGTCACTCATCGTAGACATTTGCCTCTGGAATCCCTCAGCATTATAGACTCTGTGGTGCTAGTGCTAACTGTGCAACATGACTGTACAAGGCAGTAGTCATCTAGCAGTTGTATACATGTACCTGTGGAATTTAACCCTGTGTGTGCCTGAGTGTGGTGTGTCTGCCTCTAGATGAATGGGCTATGGCCCATGCACACACACTGCCCTCCCCTTGCCCTACTATGGCAATCCTGCTGATGTCAGTCACTTTGAAATATACCTTTGAGGAAGGAGTAGCCCAGTAATCTCTGGCACATCCTATAACTGCGTAATGCTGTAGTGTAATAAACTAGTTATGTAGGAGTTCTATTCCCCAACATGGCAAGTGTGGATGTCTGTGTAGGGAGCAATGCTTTTGAGGCCATTCACAGTCACTACAACCCCCAGTGCCTTTCTTTGGCAAGCCTACTGAGTTAATTCCCTTTGAAATACACCTTTGGGGAAGGAGTAATCCAGTAATCTCTGTGGTGGGTCCTATAACTGAGTAATGCTGTAGTGTAATAAACTAGTTAGGTGGGAGTTCCAGTCCCAGACATGGCAACTGTGAAACTTGGTGTGTGAGAGTGTGTGTGTGTCTGTGTTTGTCATTCATATCCTGTGTGGAGGTGGCTGTGAGTGTGTAACAAATGTGCTCATTGTGGGGTGGGTTTTGCATATGGTGGGCCTATTATATGTCACAACGTCCACCTTACAAGGATAACAGATATAAAGAGCAAAGAGGTTGGGGTTGCCAATCCATACCCCTACATGTGACATCAAGGCCTGGTGAACAAATTAGGTAACCCTTGTATTACCCAGAAAACACTCTCAACCCATGTCTCATACTCAAACACACTCACCTAGGCAACAACCACTTTGTTGGTAGTACCCTGCATATTGCCCACAGATAGTAACCACAGTGTGGTTGCAGTGGACTACAGAGGCCATGGTACCCTGTCCCATTACAACAATAGGCACATAATTGCAGAGAGTGCACCACCCACAAAGGACATACCATGCCTTAAACACATGCCCTGTATGGACAAATGCCACTGACACCAGGGAATACCTGTATCATGCTATCAATGTAGGTGCAGGGTCAACCTGGTGTCCATACCAGTTCCCGCCACATGAGAGCAGGACTGGCACATCCTATGATAACAATCTGTGTACACAACATGGGCTAGACACCTCAGGTACAATTCCACATATCACTGAACATGCATGTGGGATGTGTGCACATCCCAGACACCATCCATGTCATGGACTATAGAACACATGCATGGCAAGCATTGCACAGCACTGGCCACACACAGTAGTAACCCAGATGACTGGATGGTGAATACAATACCCACCTGTGTGGGCCAATCCAGACATGACACCCCTGAGCAACACTGCAGACCATTGTCATGTGTCCTGATGCCAAGGTATACTCTTCACCTACCCTTGTACAACATTCTGGCACAGTCAACCACTACATACCTGTGAAGCATTGCACCCATGCATGTCAGTACTGGCTCCCTGCCTTTGCCTATATATCATCCGGATAACACTAGGGTGCATGTGATAACTGTGTATTACTGTATTGTGACAAACTAGCTAGTTAGAAAGTATTTTCCTGACCCTGCCAACTGTGTTAATGTGTGTGAGACCCTGAGAGAGTGTGGCTGTGCTGACATTGACACCTGTTCATGTGGACAGGTACGTGTACTACACTAACCTTATCACTCCGATATCACTGTTGCAGATGTCACTCACCATCAGATATACCTTTGGACAGCTCGCCAACATGTAAACTATGTGGCGCATGCAATAACTGCATAGACATGTGATAGCAATACATAGTCAGTCAGGGGGTTGAAACCCTGTACTGGTAAGTGTGTGACACAAACATGCTTAGGTTTTACTCTCCCACCCCCTCCCTGACTTACTTTGTCTCTCTCTCTCTCTCACTCCCTCTCTGGTGGATGTGGAGAAGTACACCTGCTTTGCTTAGGCAGCAACTTGTGTTTTTTAAGTCATGCTCGTGATCAGCTGATGGCCTCTGCATGAATTGCAGTTCCCCTCTAGCTGATTGCATGTGGAACAGCTGTGGTAACATTCCCATAGCCAATTGCATGGAAACACACTCCAATATCTAGGAACATCATGTGGGTATTGGGCCTTTTCATTCACTGTGAGCAGGACCTCATTTTGGTGTTTGGCAAACAGCATCACAGATGGTATTGGGATTTACCTCTAACAACATACACTGTGGAGACAGGCCAACAAACAGGAGGGGGATGTGCCAGACATGACTACAGAATGTAAGTGTTGCTCTTCTTCATTTGGAGTAATGTTGATTTAACAGGGTGTGTGTGGATATGGCTGAGCTACATGATTTAATATCTATCATGACAGTGTTATGTGTTTGAGGAAGCTCCCACCTGTAGGGTTATCTGTAGACTGAGCAGTGTGTGGAGTCTTATGTTTCTTGTGTTACTCACAGATCACCTATCTTAGAACTGCAGAAGCATAGTCTGAAGATTGCAGTCAGTACATGATTACAGCCATGAGAGTTACTGACTTTGTTTCCCTCATAGGACATATGTCACAACAAACCCTGGTACGACAGTAAATGTATGAACGTATAACAGCAATATGCCAATATTGGCCCAGTGTTTATGCTCCAGCCACAAGTCTGTCAACCTTTGTACATATGTCATGCAGTAAGAGGTGCATATGTTCTGTACACCATTATTTATTGAAATCATAGCTGATAACAAGCCAGTCAGATATTAAACTGCTAGACATGTTATGTATAGTAGGGGTTATTTCTGAGGACATAACCTGGGCATTCTGTGGTTGTGTGTACAGTACTGGGGTCTGTTTACTTATGGTGATTGTCGACAGTATGTGTATTGTGCATACGTACCTTGGCCTGTCCACAGACTGTGGTAGATGCTATTGTTCTTGGTCCTGTTCTATGTGATGTTACATACTGCTCCAGTGTATGGTACCATATCAGCTCACATGTCTATAGGGCCAAACACACACGTGTCCCATACCACAGGCAGGCATTGGACCACACTGTGTTGTGAACCAGTTTATGTAGGGTTAGTGTGTGATTGGCACATATGAGGATGGTGTTTATCAGACTGTCCTTATAGTGTCATATTAAGCTTGCGTACAATATGTGGTTGTGGCTGTGTTCACATTGGTTGTGGGTATGTACTTTCTCACAGGTGTCTGTTACTCTGTGCTGTGACATGCATGTAGAGCCTGCTGTATTTGCAGGTACATGTGTATTCCCCTGTACAAAATGTAGTCCAGCATTGTGGCCGTCTGCCTGCAGTTTGCACAGTGCTTTGTTACATGCCTAGCAGCTTAGTGTAATTACCCAGTGTGCTATGTCCAGATATTTGCATGACATACTGCTGCCGGGCCACCATAACTGTTGTGTATTTCTGACAAAGCAGTGGGATTCCTTACAGATGTATATCACTAACTACTGGGTAGTATGTGGCCATGTGACCTCTGCACCACCAGGTATTATGTGTCAGGACAGACTGGCGTGTGTGAATGCATAAACTGTGTGGACATACATAATCCAGTATTTACATGATAAACCCATGTACATGGCTAACATCCACATTGTCAGGCATGGTCCACATGTCTCGCACGAAGAGGATCTGTGTACACCTCTGGACTGACCACAGAGTGCAAGACTGTCCACATATATTGGTCATATCTCTGCTGTAGTCCACATGATCATTACTGTGCTAGCAGTGGTACTGTACTATGATGTCCTTTTGATGTCTGTCAGTAACCAATGATGTACATGTCAAAATCAGATGTGACCTCCCATATACATAACATGTCTGTTAAGACAACTGCTGCTACAGTAGCAACAATCTTCATATATACCTGCAATGCATACATGACATCCCCCTGCACTAAGAGGTTGGGACTATTGGTGCTGAGTTAGGACTCCACTCTATGTTCTGGACATATGGTAAACATATATCTATATGTGTATATATATATAGATATATATATATATATATATATATATATATATATATATATATATATATATATATATATATATATATATATATATATATATATATACATATATATACAAACTCAAGTATATACATATACACTGCTATATATGTCTACACATATACAGATATATATGCACATATAGTTATGGATATCTACATATATAGCAACATAAATAGGTGTATCTGATTAGATATGTATGCACATATAGTTATAATATCTACATATATATATATATATATATATATATATATTGACATAAATAGGTATATCTGTACACATAGGATGTGCATACATATATATCTATGTATAGATATATATACAGAGAGATCTAAAAATGGCCATATATATGATGCACTATACAGATGTGTAGAAATACATATATATGAATATATATGTATATGTACATGTAGACATATATCTACATATTAACAAAGCAAATCACACACCAAGGGACAAATACCTCATGGCCAAGAACAAAAAGTCAATAATCCATGAAAAACAGTGGCAACGAGGTAACCAGGCACAACTCCTTCTTCTTTTGTAATAAAAGCATATTTATTATAAAAAAAAAAACAGGAGGTAAGCACTTTTGCTGAAATAGCTTCATCAGACCTTCAACCAAATAATCAAGAATCTAATACATTTATAGTGCTTTCAAAAAACACCTAACCAATTGATCTTAAGCATCCATTCAACTAAGAAACATGTGCTATTGCAATGTATAATAATATTTAAAGACATATCTGGTATCAAAGATATACTTCAGATAAAACAAGGACTACGCTAAAGCTATATAATAAAAATGCACAACTATGCAATGCATAATAATATTTAAAAAACATATCTGGCATAAAAATGTCAAATAAAACAACATTCTCATACTAAAAAACAGAGGCTGGACCTGGATTTAATGCTTACTAATTCTACAGGCTTTGAGTATGGGCTTGATAGATGCCCTCTCATTTAGTCCTTTTAGTCCTTTCCCTCTGTCTGCTCTGAGGGTAATAATCCAATGAGTTTCCCTATTCTCAGTGTGATTCCTAATGTCACATTCACGGATATGCGGGGTGACAACTTCAATGACCCTGAATCCAAACTTATGTGAATTACCTGATGTTTTAATGTGTTTAGAGAGGGCATTGTGTTCAGATTGGGTCCTAATGCCATAAAGGTGTGCCCTTATCCTGTCCCTAAAGGGTCTGTTGGTCTTCCCCACATAAAAACAGTGGCAGCACTCACATTCTGCTAAGTAAATCACATTAGAAGTTGAACAATCTGCTGCTGTTCTAAAGAACAATTCCCTATCCAAATCCGTATGTAAAAAAGATATTTGAGCTATGAATAAAAGGACAAAAATTACATCTGCCACATGGTTTAGTAAAAGTTATCTGATCCTCTATACGTCTAAAGTTCCTACCATAACATAGTAGTCTCTTGAGGTTCTTCTTGTTCCTATATAGGAATCTAGGACTATGACCTACACCCATTGCAACACCCATTGCCATTGTAAGATGTGGCTGCTGCTGTACTGGACATTACATGTACCCTGTTACACTCCTCTCCCTAATTGCTACATGAGCCTTGCAGTACCAGCACAACAGTGTTGTACAACTGGGTTGATAGGCATGGGATACCCATTGAGTTATAGCAAGTGTGTGTATGTGTGCATGTCTGTAGGGTACAGCATTCTGAAGCCACATACTCCTATTACAATATGCATTGCCACACAGTAGTATGGATAGTATTGTTGCTGCCCATAGGTGAGGCATGACAATACACCACCCTACTATGCCTGTGGCATGTGCATTATATGCATATGCCTGTAGTACCACTGTTGGGGTGGACAATGGATTGTATCACAATTGTGGGCATTGTGTGATGGTGGGTATGTCAGAATGTCATCATGGGTTCCAGTGTGTACAATATTCACTGTGGGGTGTGGGTGCTGTGTACACTGTCATTACACTGTGGTGCACCCGGTACATGTCCCGTGTACCACTGTATGGTGACCACTGTCACCATCAACCATACAGGTAACTAATACCACAATCCAGCCCAGTTATTCATGTGCTGTTTGCAGCCTACCAGTAACACATTGGAAACACTGACAAGTTAGTTAGCAATGATAGGCCCAGGTCTCTCGGATGTATGTCTATGTGTCTGTTAATGTGTATATGATGCTATGTCACACTATGTATTGTCCACATATAACCATTACATCCCCCATTACCATACTGTACATGTCTGGGGATATTCTGTATTTAACATGTAACCTGGAACATACCACAGCCTAAACGCTGTGTGGTGTGTGCAATGAAAGCCACACACTTCAGTAGCACTACATACCTAGGTAGAGGTCTAGTCCCTGTGTTGCCAAGTAAGAGTGTGCGTGTATGTGGATGGATGTACATAAGGTTGCTGATTATACATATCCCAGTGGGTCACCTGTCCATGTGACACAGGCAGTAACTGTTATACAAACCTGTGACATGTGTTCAACTGTACCCAAGATATGTCACAGCCATGGTGTCACCACAGTGCCATACCTCTTGTGGAATATGACTGCAGACCATCCTCCTGCTGACACATGTACACCTACAACACAAAATGGATAACATTATGGAGACTACAATCATTCAGTGTTACTAACAGCTGTAATGCATCATGACTGAACAACTACACTACCTGACATGTATGCATTAAACATTACTCCTGACAACATGTTACAAAGCAGTACATTGTCGTACAGCCACCATGTGCATCAGAACCATATTAGCCTGTCCCTGCATCGATGTTATGGATGACAGGGATATGGTACATGTATCATCATATGCACAGGGTGTGTTGTTGGTTTGCCAGAGATCGAGAGTGGGCCATATGTTTGACACCATGTGTGTGTGGGTGAGGGGTGTAATTAGTTGAAATGGGCATGGTGATGTGGTGTGTGTAGGTATGTGGTTGCCCTACGTGTGTTTGTATAGTGTGTGGGTATGCACACAGTTCTGCCATGTGGCTGCTCTATACAGGTGTTTCTTGGACAGCTGCAGACCATACCTGGCAGGGTGGGCAGTTCACTGCCTCCAGCCATGTCCACACGGACTGTGCCTGCCAGGGTTTCCATGGGGAAGTCCAGGTACAGGCCTTGATGTGCTACTCTCCCCTGATGATGACAGATGTCCGCTGGAACCAGGTCCTTCCTGGGACTGGCCAGGGCCACAAGCACGTGGTCTGCTGTGGTGTGGTGTGGACAGCACCCCCCCTGCAGTGCTGGGGCTGGTACTGCTACTACAGGAGCTCCTTGGTGTTCTAGCATGTCCATGTCGACCACCAGCTGTTGGTGTTGCTGGCCTACGTCCATGTGGCCATTGCCCACTCTCACCACATGTTTGAGCACAGACAAACCACGGTTGATGAGGCCCACCATCTCACCCAACCATCTAGCCATGATGTCGGTATAATCAAGGAGGGCACCAGCAAGTTCATGGAAGTTGTCCCTTACAGATGAAAGAGCATCCCTCTGCAGCCTCAGGCCCTGTCTGGTGTACAGTTCCATAATGCCTGTGCCCCCATGACAGTCTGAAATATGCAACTGGTGGTACCATTTATGGCACTTCTGCCAGGAGCATGATGACCAGTGGCCCTACCATGAGCACCCCAGTACATCTGCCTTTGTGGTGCCCTGCCAGACATCCAGCTATGCCTGTTGTGACCAGACACAGTAGGCATAGATACCACACTCTCCTGTGCACTGCCACCAACTGCCAACTGTCCCTCTGTTATGGCCACTGGTGATGGGGTATGTATAGGCACTGTAACTGTGTGTGGGGTTGGGGTGGCTAAGAGGGGGATGTCAAACGATGGTGCAATTTCGGCCTCTGACAACCCCGTCTGTGCCTCAACAGTCCCATCATCATCTTCGGTGTCTGTATGGACACCAACATCAGATTACTCACAGGAGGGACCCTGACTCACCTCGCCACCTGTGGGGGAAAACAAGAAATGCACTTTAAAACCTGTACAGCATTGCATAACAGTACATACATATATACAAACACACACACACACACACACACACACACACACACACACACACACACACACACATGCACACACACTTAAATTCCACCATAATACCTACCTGTCCTTGAGTTTACAGACAGTCCCACATTTATTCACATAAGTTCCCCATCCTGCATCACACTTGGTAACATACACTCAGTAAAACCATTCATTAACGTATCATTCCTCTAAATGCCTAGACGAGTGATCACAACACAAGTCCTGTTACTCCATTACCTCCTTGACTTGAGTGGAGTAGGTTTTGCATGGCCTCATTGCTGTCATCCAGTGTTCACCCTGAGTATGTCTGGACATCGTGAGCATGGCCCCCATATGTTAGGGGCTACTACATTCACTCCATGATGTTACGCACTGGAGTGTCATACGTAACTATTGCTCAGTACATGCCAGATCTGCTGCTCAATCAACTTATCATGTGGGCAGTAGTAATATATGGATACACTCCCTGGTGTTGTCTAGTAATTCCCCAATGCATCTGTAATGCTGCATACGTGGGTAGTTGTTCACCTTTCTGCTGATATCAACATTAAGGGCATACCTGGTGTCTAGTTTTCCTCCCAATGCATGTTCCATGCTACAGACCTCATTATACTATCAGCTGTCCTGTTATTACATATCAGACAAGTATTTCTGTTGTCTCATGTGTCATTCCATGTCCATGTACTGCACGACTCCAAAGGGAAGTACTGCTGTATGAACAACCCCACAATCACACATGTGCACACATGGACACCCACACAAACACACACACATGCACACACACATCATACATGCATCAACCCCCCTCCACTCCACCAGATTGCACTTATAGACAATATAACCCCCCCAGACACACACACACACACACACACACACACACACACACACACACACACACACACACACACACACACACACACACACCTACAGGTGAGGTTGCACAAAGATAGTACACACAGTCCTCCCATTACCCATCTGTCAACATGCATAATATATGGTACTCAACAGCATGCAGTGCAGGCATAGTCAATCCATACTAGCAACAGTATACATGTTGTGTGATGCATGGGCTGTATTAGTAGGTGATGCCCCTTCCCCTGGAAAACACTGCATCCATGTACACAGTATTGCTGTGCACCTGTTCTGCACCCTGCCATGTACTGTGCACCAAACCTCATAGGTGTACAAACCATTGCTGAATGTGTATTACTGTGTCAGTTATGCCTGCTGTAATGCTTACAGCCCCCTATGTGTTTGGCCGACGCATACATGGGATGATATGTGGACAGATGTCATTTGTGAATGCCTGATGTGTGGTTTACAGATCTCAACATCAGCGGTGCATGTATGACCAATACAATACTATTACACTGACAACCATCAAACCTTACCATGGCTATGTGGAGTGTACACACCCTTATTGATATGATGCACTCTTTCTTGATATGCCATGGGACCACATCACCACATATATTAACATTGCATGAGCCTGATATGTGACATATGTCCTGTACATTCACATGCAGTGTCTAACAAATGTGTTAGGTGTTCAGATGCTGACTGCAATGCATACACTCCTTGGTGCATATGTGTGCATGCCCTTATCATGATGGTTTGTTGCACATATTGTTATGTGTACTACAGCAGTCACTATTCCTTGTAGTGGTATATCAGCATGGGCCATCTGCATTTGCCAGTATATGGTCAGTCTGCCCTACACATGTCCCCAAACTCTGCATGATTGCAAGGTCTGCTCATGTGCACATGCCTTGGAGTTCACACACTGTCGTCACTATTGCTGTGGAGTTAGTGCTACGTCTGCCACAGTTCCTGAACCTGACTGTGTACAGATACAGCCATTCTTGGCATTCTTAGGATCCCTGCTGCAGTGCACTGGTTTGTCATGATGATACATCCTCCCTACCATCAGCCTTTTTGCAGGTGCTTGATAACTATGGCCTACACATGTGTGCCAGTTTGCAATGTCCCATACACTGAACACCAAGTGTAACAGCCTAGTCCCAGCTAATGACTGGCAAACATACAGATGTACACTGGCACTGGCACAGTACAGATGGGGATGGTGGGCCTGAGGTGAGGCATAAGTTGTGCAGCACCTGTATATTACATAATACTGTCTGTAGGTTTCCAATGTGGTCATGGTACACCAGTACACATTGCAATGCATGACTGTTGGGGCCGTCTTCTGTTATGCATACACTACCTGTAGAGATGCCTGGCTGATGTTTCCTGTGGTACAACTGTCACATCTGTTTACCCTAACCCATAGGCCACATGCTTGCAGAGTCCAGGCAATTGCTGACACAGGTACCACACAGCCAGTACTTGCTGGACATTCCTGGTACCCCCTCAGTGTTGTGGCATTTTAGTGGGCAGCCTGGATGACCAGTTTGCTACATGTGACAGCATTTGTCTTGGGTGGCCATCTGTTTATTTCCTACATCATTCCTGTCCCATACATCCTTGCCAATACATGACTGCACTGTTTGCCATGGCATATGCAGTGGTGAGGTATGGCTAGATCTGAAGCTTATGGGTGCTACCTGTTGGATATGGGGCACACACCATGTCATGTAAGATAAGTGCAAGCTACTCCTGTACATGTGTGCACATATGATGGCCAAATGTCTTGGCCAGCTGACCACTATGTAGAGTGACATTGGGGATGTGTACTTGCTGAAAGGTGGATTTCCATGAGAAATGCATGCAGGCAGTACCTCAATAGCTGCCTTCACTATATTTTCTCTGGAGTGTGTGCACATATATGCTTCCAATATTTCTGAAGGTATGTATTCAACCATATTTGCTGCCCTAACCTACGGTTCCATATTACACACTCAGTGCTCATGTTGGGACCACATTGCAGGTGTTAATGGTTGTGGACCACAGTATTACGATTTGCCATAGTGTAGCTGTGTAACAGTTGCCATTGTAATACTGGTATATACACTGTTGCAGCACCGTATAAGGGTGATGTTTCACACATGTCCCTACTGTAGGCCATGTGTCCCACCATTATGTTCATCCTTGTGGACACATTTTGCAATGACAGGCTATTAGTTATCCTGCAGGTGTGTGACATACCCTTTAGATACCCCATCATGGTCACCACTGTGATGCAGTCCAGTTAACAGCAACATTACGTGAACATGTACAACATGCATTATTGGTAGGTGTGTTAAATGTGTGCATGGAATATACCATAGCCATTACATGACCAATGTACTGGCAAACATGAACATAAACCATACTCACCAGCTACAGGCTGCTGCCTTGGTGGTATACCAGAGGGACCTACATAAGAGTGTGAGAGATGTGATGTCAGTGGCCACAGCTGTGGCATTGCTGCAGGGTGGGTGCAGCATTACAGTACATCAACAGTACAAGTCTACAATACTACAGCTTATGCACATCTGTTTATTACTACTATGCAGCAACAGACTATATATATGACATCTCACATATGCATGATCTACCTGTACAGATGTGGATGCATATGCAACAGTGGTCTACTGATGTGCCCTGTTGCCTTACCTGCATGCTCCTCAGATGGTGTGTGGGTAGCTCCCACCTCCACAATGGTCTCCACCAGTTATTGTGTGTGCAGGTGGGCAGGTGCCATGAGGCTGGCGAGGAGCTCCTCAACACGTGTCGGGAGATGGCTGGCATGACCCCTCTCTGTTGCGAGGTAATCCCCTGGACTGCAGCAGCATGCCAACAGGCATTGCAAAGCAGGTCACTACAATGATGCCAGACCTGCTCATAACTGTGGTTATGCAGGCCTACATCATTGACCCTGTGGACTAGATCGTTCCCTAAGGTGGTCCACTCCTGCTGCTCATGGGCTGTCCTACCAAAGAGAACTTGATAGTGCTGTATCAGGTGGTTAAGAATGACCTCATTTTCTGCCACTGAATACACTGGTAACCGGCTGTGGGACATCTTGCCTGAAAGACATAAAGATGGATACGGGTCTGAGCTACTCATACAGCAAGGTTACCATAGTTCTTAATACACATCTTTGTCTCCCCCATTATATCAGCGACAACAAACTGTTCACACAACCCAATAGGTATGGCTACAGCTTACCTACCATTGGGACATGTATTGTACCACGCTTTGTGCTATGTGTTTGTAGCCATGTTCCCTGTGGGGACACTATCATTGCTGGACACTATCATTGCTGGCCTGTTACGGACTATTTCACATGCATGCCATTGTCAGGGCCACTATGGTTCCATATATGCATGTGGTATGCTGGCTATGTGATTGCTGCACATCTGTTTTTCTGTGTTATTGGGAATATCTATGCATGCTGTTCGACATGTTCCATGATTGTGTGGACTACTACTACCCACATATGTTCTATAGCAGTGACACAATAACATGTTTAGAGAACAGTTGTCAGCAGAACCACCTCTCCCACCTCATCTGGCCATGTTACCAGGCCGCATAACATATGGGACTCACCCTGGGGCCTCCTCATCTACTGGTCCAGCACTACCTTCAGGTGGAACCACCGCAGGGGATGGTGTTCCCCCCTCCACAGGGGCACACACATACATGATCCTGTCAGCCGAGGTCAGGTCCAGGGTCTGTTCCATAGGGGGCTCCACAAAATCTTGTGGCATGTGCTACAGCAACTTGAGGCCCACTGTACACAATCACAGGGATCACATGCTCCTCCTGCTCAGCTTACAGGCCAGGCACATTCATGGCAGTGAAACTGCTGTTGTGACTAGCGATGGGTGGGGGCATTGTTCCCATTGTTTCTATGTGGTGGCTCATGGGGCTTTCAAATCTCAGACCACACCCACCATCCAGGGTGTTTATCCACCACATGAGTCATATACCACCCTTGTAGGCTGTCCTCTATATCTACCAACCTGAACCACCTCCGCAAATATACCTGCTATCCTTCCACATATTACCATTCCCTACTTTACAGACAAGGGCAATGTGGTCCAACAAGGGGTTAGCATGTGACATAACCATCCATGTTGCACACACTTACAGCTGTATATATATGTGTGTATTACTATGTGTGATGTTCCCTCACACATAGCATGCAGCACTATGGAGGAAATATAGAGGACATGTATTTGCATACATATGTGTGTGTGTGTGTTTGTATATATGTAGACATACATACACACACACACACATATATATATATATATATATATATATATATATATATATATATATATACATACATACACACATATACATACCTATATATATATATGGGGTACATTCAGACATCAGGTTCACAATCTCTAACTCTCCTTCTTGAATAGCTGCACTGTTTTGCCTTGATGCAACACAGTGAGGTGCCACATATGGACACAGCCTGGAATTAGGGAGGTATATATAGGGCAGGTTGCAGGTAAGCCTATTACACACCTATGGCATTTCAGCTTGCTACAATGCATGTTAACATGAGTGTCCTGCAAGTGGTGGGCCCTGGAACCCACGTGTCCATCATTATGGCATTACTTCCACCACCAGCTATTGCCCACAGTAATGTACATGCTTTCCATTACACAACACACACTATATTGGCTTACATCTTGTCAGTCAGTGCTGCTCTGCACAACTGATGGGTATGGCCCACTACCCACAGGGACAGACACTATTGTCCATAGCAGTTGTTCTGCTGAACATCATTACAACAACAACACCAGATGCCACATATATATCATTCCACATCATCAATCCCAGTATTATGGACCAAGTACTACTGTCAATTACATGCATATATACTTCACATACCTGTTGTGGGAATGAGGTCTGTTTTGGATGGTTTCCTTGTAGGAGTATGTTTTTTTTTATATCTTTGGCTTTGGCTTTAGACTGCTTTCTTTCTAGGTTTGTTTGTTTGATTGTTTCTGTTTCAGTTTTGTTTTCGGGTTTGGTTTTGGTTTCAGTTTCTCTTTCTCTCTCTCTCTCTCTCTCTCTCTCTCTCCAGTGAATGGATTGAGCTGCTTGGAATATATTGCAGCATGGCTTTTGTAGGTGATGCAGATGATGAGAGGTGATGCCCTCTGCACCAATCAGTGTCCTCCACTTGCTACCTGCATGCAGCATGCTGTGTAGTACTTCCAATTACTATTGTTGTGGCAACTCACTACTATACATTCCTACCTTTCCTGTATGGTGGACATCCTTCCTTTGTGTGGGCAGCAGTGTTACAGACAGCAGGTAGCAATACCTCTTACAAGAGAACTTGCAGCTACATATTTGTATGAGGTTCCAGAACTACAGACAGAGTGTGAGTAGTGTTGTTGTATGCATTGTATTGCACCAGTCTTTACAGGGTGTTTGTGTACATGCTAGTTTAACAGGGAATGTAGTCTGTCTGCATAGCTCTCAACTGTGGGCCTATCCACTTGTTGGACAGAGGTGTGCCTGTTATGTTTTGTCTGTCCACCACACAGGTCTTGTGTCAGATATATCACTGGCAGTGTGTGTGTTGAGTGCTGTTGGTACATGGCTACATCCGTTTGTATTTCTGACTTCATATTCCTGACTAAGGGTATGTTGCAGACTACCCTGTAACACCAGCAACCTGCTTAGTGTATGACAACACTATTTCACATATGAGCTTGTGTTCCGGCCTCTGTCCTCCACCTACATACCAGGCTTTGTACATATGACATGCAGTCAGGAGTTGTTATGTAGTGGCCTGTGAGTATGCATCCTGCCATTTCTGCCATCATTCCACTGCTGTTGTGGCCCCCACACATATTGTAGGGTTAGGTTCATATATGTGTGGGCTTCATCTGCACAATACATGTGTGCCCTTCTGCAGTCTAGAGGTCAGTGTATGTCACAGTGGTATTTGCCCCTGTATGTCCATCTATGGGAGGGGGATGCACCATAAATAACCTAGGCTGTTACAACATGTGAGGGATATCAGGAGTAAGCTGCCTTAAGATATCCGGATGTACATTACCATACAATTACCTTGAGAAAATGCTGGCCTACTGCTTCCTGCTATACAGACTGTTCTGTTTGTCAGTGTGATTGTGATGGTTTCAGTTATGCCTTGTTATGTAACAGATGCATGCCATTGTGTCAACTGAAGTCTTTTCCCCCAAAGGGATTGTGTACAGACTGTCATTAGAGGCTGCTGGACTATACATCTGCATTACTTACTGTTGATTGATTGTTATCCTGTGGCCCAGTCTGTTTTTACTGTTGTACTACTTGAAGGCCATGGCCTGGACAGCAAGCTATATCATGCTTTCCAGAATACTGTATTAAATGATCTATTTGAGAGTTGCATTAATCTGTTTATATGCATTTCAAAGTCTAAACAGCTATATGACATGGCATATACAACTGTACTAGGACACAATAAAGCTTTCTCATGTATGCAAACCTATGTGTGGTGTTATATCCTTTGACCTCTCTGTGGGTATATGTTTCAGGCAACAATTGTCTTTTGTATGGGCGACTCATACACTGTCCATTTGATAAGGTGGCAACTGTAGGAATACTAGTTATTCTGTATGGTGTGCACCCTCTAAATATGTATCTTCCTATACATATCTCGGTGTGTGTATGTGTAGTTATATAGATATATATGTGTATATGTGTATATAAATATATATATATATATATATATATATATATATATATATATATATATATATATATATATATATATATATCTATATGGAAGCACTTTACATAATCGAATTACTGAAATCTCGAATGTCATATGGTCGAGACCATATGATCGAGATTTCAGTAAATCGAATATGTAAAGGTTTAGAAAATAACACTGTACTTACCTTAAAACATTACGTGCACACAGAGGCAAGGCTTCTTGTACGCTCTGTGTGTACGTAATGTTTTTATCTTTCTTGCGGTGTTGACAGGAAGTGGGAAATCTCTCGTTTTGCGCTTCTGCATACAGCGCAATATGGGAGATTTTCCTTTTCCCCACTGTAGCGCGATCTCGGAGTTGGTATATTTAAGTAGGGGGGGTGTGGGGAGCACAGGGGGGGTACAGCCCCCCTGCAAAAACGATGTTTGACTTTTTTTTTTGGGTTTCATTTTAGAAGTTTGAGTTTCCAAAACTCGATCTTTTGGTCTCGACCATATGAAGTTCGAGATTTTGGGAATTTGAGCTTCTAAAGTGAATCCATATATATATATATATATATATATATATATATATATATATATATATATATATATATATATATATATATATATATATATATATATATATATATATATATATATATATATATATATCTGCATATATGTATGTGTGTGTGTGTGTGTGTGTGTGTGTGTGTATGTATCTTAGGAATGTTTATTGCTTCCACATTGTACATTCCCTATGTTAGCCAGACTGTACTGCATGATATGTTATTGATACCAATCTGACATCATACAGGTGGGATGGATTACTGTTAGCAACTTGAGCCCATGTTGTGTTGGGTCCTGGTTATGGGACTTGCAACAGTTGGTATTGTATTGCAGAGCAGACCTTTTTGGCTGTGGGGTACAAGATGTATGTAGCTTGGGCCCCTTCATCCCCATTAACGGAGCCTGTGGTCATAAATGTATTTGTTATGTTCTCTTTTACATCTATAGATATATATTTGTATATACATATACATATACATATATATATATATATATATATATATATATATATATATATATATATATATATATACATACATATATATGTAGACATATATATCTATAGATGTATGTGTATATATGTATATCTATAGATGTATGTGTATATATATATATATATATACATACATACACATATGTGTGTGTGTATTTTTACATATATTTGTATATATATAAATATATATATATATATATATATATATATATATATATAGATAGATATTTATATATCTATTTAGATAGAAGTATATATACACACACATGTGCTATTGTAACCTGATAGTAACTTTTTTGCTGACTGTAATGGAACTTTGTTACATTTTATTCACTGAGGAGCTTTTTTCCCCAGGTCTCTGGTGAAAATGAGCCAAAAGTTCAGTCAGATTAACATGGTTAACAAATGTAAAATAAATAAATACATAAATAAATAAATACATCTACATGTTTAAATACATTTCTTGTACTGCTGAATGACTGTGCTGGATAATATGTTTGTGAAAACATCAGGGTTATGTATGTCTGACATGGCTTAGTGGTAAATCGCTTTGGATATGGTGTGCAGGGTCCTGGGTTTGAGGCTGTTTATTTTGTTGCTGGGCAGAACAGGGGCATTGGATACAGAGTGATTAAGGCACTTTTAAGCAGTTGTAAGCAGGTCTGCACGGGGTTGTGCGAAGGTAAGCACTGTTGACTTCTGGTTACAGTTTCTTATACTGATTTAGCTTCTCAGTTGCTTAACCTGTGTAGGCATTGCTTACCGGTGTGCAAACAAGCTTCAACCCGCTTACTGCTGCTTAAAAGTGCTTACCCCCCCGCTTATCCCTGCGCTAATTTCTTTAAAAGAAATGAAAAAGGGTTGATAGGAAAGTGGTGAAAAAGGGGCACGAAGAAGGAAAGACAAAAGGGAAAATAGCTAGGGATGTGCAGGAAGGGTGTAGGGAAGGTCCATAGCTGCCCATTTCTTCTACAGCAACAGCTGTGCATATACACTGAATTTGGAAATATATTTGGACACTCATACCCCTGAGAGAGGTGTGAGGACAACAATAATAATTTGTTAAGCCAATTAGACCAGATTACATGTGTCCAGTGGACACATGTGTGAAGTGGACAGCTATGTATGGGGCGAGATTTTTTTTGGGAACAGATTGCCCTTTTTTTTTCAGGTGAGAGTGAAGTGTTGGGAGGGATAGTAGGTATATTTGGGAGGTAGGTTGGTTAGATTAACAGACAAGACAAACAAAACGCATACAGGGGAAGTATATGACACATGTGGGGGGTAAACACCTTGATGGGGAAGGGTGTTTGGAAATCGGAAGCCCATGACCCCCCTCGTGGAAACAGTGGGACTGAAGTCCCTACCCATGGGCAGTCACCGCTGCACCGTCACAGCCCTGAAGGTGGCTGTGGGCTGAGTAGGAGGACCAGGACAATCCTCTAGTTGTGACACATGGCCCTCAAGCTGGTATAGCAGATCTCTGACCTCCCTGCGCAGCTCGTTATGCACCATGACCCGGACCTGGTGACGGGTGACAGGTTTCTGTCCGCGCCCGGTCCCAAGGAGGGGCCAAGCCCCATCTCCTGAGGCTGTTCCACTCAAAGGTGGTGCAGGACCAACGGACGAGGAGGTCCAGGGTTGAGCCCCAGATGTGCTGGTGCCCGGTGCCACGGTCAAATGAGGTGGGACAAGTGGGTCTGCGGGACCGGCCTTCCCAAATGTGCTATGGTGTTTAATTTTTATTAACATATGTGGATTAGTAATAGTCAACACATTCCAGGATTAGGTATAAGGGCATGCATAGATATTCCCATTAACCCAAACACCAGGTATGGAACAGCTGCATAGCAAACAGAGCACATGCATATATGGAACCACAGTGGTTATTATAACAGCATGCAGGTACATTGATGGCAGCATGCCAGCATTGTGGGAGTATTTCAACATGGCACATTCATAGAAACAAATTTAAATAATTATCAAACAATAGGACATATTTCCCAAAAATAGTTTAATGCAGCACATACAAATTGAGTTGTTTATTTAGGTTATTGTTGCAGATATGGTGTGGGGGATGTCAATTAACAGCTAGTATATTCCTATTGTTTGCATTACTTTCCTAGTCAGTGCTGTGATCTGTACCTTACAGGTATTAGTACACTACACTATTGCCTTAGTTTGGACACTAGTATGGATGTCAACAACTATATACATGAACTGTGTTTTACAAGCAGTATACGCCTCTTACCTGGTATACCGGTGGAGGGTTGTTTGTTAACACTACCTAACTGTTTCTAGACATATTCCCAGATTCAAGGTTGATGCTATGCACATATCTGTCTATCTCTTATTGCACACACTCTGTGCATGTCTTCACCACATGCAGGTGAACCGGGACATATTTTGACTATTGCCTTCTTAAACCTTTAGTGATTTGCACAATGACAGGTTTGTTTTCATTGACATTTTCCAAATATGTAAAGGTCTGACAGTCAGTTTTATGACATGAAATGCTGCCTACATGTCAGAGATTAGCACACTGATATGCCAGGGGGACAGGGTAACAGCCGGCAGATATGGGCTGATTAACTGGACATTCTGGACAATTCTGTACACTTGTGGGGTATGATTCTGCATACAGCTTACTACCACTCCCCGGATTCAAACCATGGCTGTGTCTGCTAAAAACCAAACACTGCCTATCACAGTTGAGTGAGCTATATAGATATTGCTGTGTATCTCTTGCCTTATTTTGTCTATACTTCTCCTGTGGCTTTACATTCTGACATTGTAATTACAACACTCATACAGGATTTCCTAGTCAGTTGTATTATGTAGT
Organism: Protopterus annectens; assembly: GCF_019279795.1. Taxonomy (NCBI): domain Eukaryota; kingdom Metazoa; phylum Chordata; order Ceratodontiformes; family Protopteridae; genus Protopterus; species Protopterus annectens. The sequence continues at coordinate 1,736,983,849 of NC_056733.1, read as the reverse complement.
ACAGTGTGAGTGACAGTGAGGAGTAATACCTTATTATTAAGAGTAACTACAACACTAACAATGCCATACAATACCAGGGTAAACAGTACCAGTTCAGGATATCAACCTTTTATTTCTAGGCACAGTGTTCATATCTGACAGACTTGTGGGAGCAATGTTTGTTAGCACTACCTGAATGTTGCCACACAAATTACCAGATTCCACATTAGTATTATGCACATAACATCTCATTCTGTTACTGTACACACTCTGATCACAGCTTGACAACATGGGGGTGGAGATGGGACATACTTGGCTAATTACTCTCATAACATTTTGGGGAGTTGCTAGAGTGACAGGTTTGTTCTTATATATGTCTGACAATCAGTTGTATGTCTTGTTTGCTGCCTAAATGTCTGGGATTATCACACTGATTTGCCAGGGGAACAGGGTGACAGGCAGCAGATATGGGCCAATTTACTGGACATTCTGGACATATCTGTACAGTTGTGGGGTATGATTCTGCATACAGCCTACAACCACTCCAAGGATTTGAACCATGGCTGTATGTGCAAAAAACACAACAGTTCTCATTGCAGTTGAGTGTGCTATTTGTATTTTGTTGCCTGTCTTTTCACTGTTTTCTGTCTAAGTCTCTCTCAGTTGTACAATATGAACTCTTGGGATTACAACAGTCATATACAGACATTCCTACACATTTTATTTATGTAGCACAGTGTGGGTAACAGTGCTCAATACAACAGTACTATTAAGTGATTGCTACTCTACATTACCATTTGATACCAGAGTAAACACAAGCAGTCTAGCAGTTAGACCTTTATCATCAGGCTATTATGCTTTTATTTACATACAGCCTATATAAGACTCTTCCTACCCTATTGTCTGGTGTATGCAGTACATGCCATAAACAACGCAGGTTTTATATAGGCAATTAACTTACTACTACTTTTAGATTTATTTCCTATGACAGTAAATGCAAGAATATTACTAACCTGCCTCACGTTGCAACCATGGCAGTCTACAGGCATGGTCTTCCTGGTTCGCAGACCGCTCACCTGCCACTGTAAAAGACATAACAGGACTATTTAGCCAAACCTCTCCATAATATACATAAGTTGGCAATTATTAAACAGGTAGTGGACTGATACTTACACACAGCTGGACAATCCCCTGTCCTCCTAGCCATACACTGATCCAAGAGATCTCCCTTTCTCTGCTTCAGGTCAGCATAGTGATGCCTGACCTGCTCACCAGTTTGGGGTATGCCAGTGGCACTGGTGAGGTCATGGGCGAGATAGTCCCAGGCTTCCGCTTTGTATTGGGAACCCTGGTATTGGTCCTGAAGCAGTCTCTGGTCATGATCTTTCACAAGGAGTCCTGCCATGACTCTGGACTCCTGGATGCCCCAGTGCTTCACCCGAAAGTGCACACCCTCTCCCATTCCAGACATAGTGCCTACATGGGGAAGCTACAACCAGTTATGAGATGTATTCCTTCCTGTTTTGTTTAAATAGGGATGGTTTTGGGCACTTTGCCATGATTGGATGGTTTTGAAAATGCTAAGCTATGGGCAAACCTGCTTACCTAAGGTTGGCATTGCTTAAAGGGGTGTACCAATGGGCACACTGAGTTAGCTGGCCTACACATTGCTTACACCTACTAAGCTGGGCTGTGCAATGCTTAGCATTGCTTAATATTTAATTTGCATTATATTTGGTTTTTGGCATTGATTTATTATTCATTACATGTTATATATGTGTTTGGTATCAATGATTCATGTGTACGTACACTGTATGGGGTCCTTGTGTTTATTAGGGGATTTCAACTCTTTATTACAGTTACACCTCACATCTAGGCTTACTGCAGTACTCCAGTTCACATATTTATATCATGTATTAAGTTATACAGCATAAAACTGTATATAGATTCCTTTCTCATGTCCAGTTTGATTTTCCTGTAATGAGGATCTGTTTGGTGATACCTCAGTCTTATGTACTCCTGTGATGGCTTAGTGGTTAACTACTGTGACTGTAGTGTACAGGGTCCTGGGTTCAAGACCTGCAGAGGCTGTTTATTTTGTTTCTGGCCAGGACAGTGGCTGTTGCACACAGAGTAATTAAGGCACTTTTAAGCAAGTGTAAGTGGGTTTGCACAGGTTTGCGTGAAAGTAAGCAATGCTACCCTCCAGTTAAATATGTTTACAGAGACTTAGCTTCAATATAGCTTAACCTGTGTGCACATTGCTTACCCACATGCAAACGGGCTTAAACTTGCTTACTACTGCTTAAATATGCTTAAGTATCCCACTTACCACCACACGAATTTAGACAGTAATGTCAAATGGTTAACCACAAAAAAGCACATTGTATCCAGGAATGTTGTCACGAACAGTTTAATAACCACACAGAAGCAAACACTGAACAAGAAATAACGTTGACAATATTACACAAAACGTTTTCGTCTTTAACTTCATCAGATGAAATCACCCAAGTGAACTCACCTTATATACATAAATAATTAAAAAACATCCAATGACAGCACAGATCTAATTAAATAGTGAATTTAAAATATACTGATAAAATAACCACCAGTCTAGTGCATCATACCCCATAAATAATGTATATAAATATAAGATTGCTTGAATTAAACATTTATATATACCAATTCTTAAAAACCTTGTCCTATTAAAAAAACATGTAAAATTCATCACAATATCACAATACACTAAGTAATGTTAAATATGCTAAAATAATGGACATGTACTTATAACTTTGCAGACCTCGATTTCAATACTGGAATGAGGGAAATCATATCATTAAGACCCGGTGGTCTATTGGCCTCTAATATAATTTGCCAGTATAGTTCTCTATACACCGGGTCTTAATGATATGATTTCCTTCATTCCAGTATTGAAATTTCTTTTTTCATTAATTACTTTTCTGCTTAGATCTGTTGTTAAATTATGGAAGCTGTGTAGCAAAAACATTCTAGTCATAATGTCTTGTTGAGAAGGTGAAGTTACTTTTCCATTTAAATTAGAAAAATGTGCAATGAAAATCTCCATTATTTCATCAGTAGTTGATATTGTTCCTGTTGAAGATTTTTAAGCTTGTTGTTCAACATTAAATAATTTATAGAAAAAGTCACCTCCTACTTCTGCTGCCTAGAAATTATATTTTTACATTGATTGTTTATTTCTTCTGAATATGCAAGTGAAGGTTTTTGTAATTTATGTATAATGTATTGTCTTTTAGAAATGCATTATTCATAAATAACCTCCATAAGACATTCAACAATCTGTTACTGATCTAATAGTTATTACCTATTATTTCTTTTTTTTTATTAATTTAGGGAGTTGACATAACACTCCAAAAATATAAGGATTAAACAAGTCCCACAGTACTGGAAATGAAATAATTAATCCTTAATTATTAGTGAAGAATTCCTTAGTCATCTTTTTCTAAATAGTGCTATAATTCTATCATTGAATCCTGGATATGATTCAGTACATATGTTTTCTGTCAACTGCATATTTAATAATATGGGTGAGTGCTCCAATAGTATATAGAAAACATCTTTATTCCTGTTGGCATTGAAAAAAATATTCAAACAAAAAGATAATTTTATATTTTAAATCCAAATGTGTGTAAGCTGGCTGTGTAGTATTCTTAGCTAGCAAGAAGTCTCACAGTGCAACTATGAGCTATACTGAACATGAATTTGCAAGATAGCAGACCACAGCAGAGAGACTAGACTAAGCATTGGAGAAGGTAATGGCAAACCAATCCAGTGTTATTGTCATCAAAACCGTATGAAGAAATCTCAACATGTCATAGTAACAGCAGAAGATGAATCCCTCACATTTGAAGTTGGTCTGCATACTACTGAACTAGAGCAATGAAGACGTATAAGGAATGCTAGATATTACTATGCAGATGAATTTAAGCCCACAAAAATGCAAAAAAAAAAAAAGATGTTGCTATGCTGAGGTGCTAAGAGAACAAAGGAAAATGAAATGCTGCAAAAAACTACTGGAACATATAACATAAGAACTATGAACCAAGATAAGCTCATTGTGGTTAAGGATGATCTTATAGGAATAAAAATTGATGTTTTCAGAATTAGTAAACTAAAATGAACCAGAATAGTAATTTTACATAAGATATTTTGCTATGAACAAGAATCTTCTAAAGGAAATGGAGCAACCTTCATAGACAATAAAATGATGTTGACTTCAATGTTTTTTACAACCAAAATGAATGATGAATTGATCTTAATCAAACCCCATGACAAGTCAATCACCATTGCAGTGGCATATGTCCATATGGTAAATATAGTTACTGAGCAGGAAGACGTCAACCAGGTGAATGGTGTACCTGATGAACTATGAATCAAAGTTTCAAATATAGAGAATGTTAAAAGACACAATTGCCATCTAGGTGGCTTTTCAAGTACCCAGCAAAAAAAGATAGACCAAAGATTGTGGAGATAGGGAAAAGTATGTCAATTGGAATGCAAAGTTTCAGAGACTAGCAAGAAGGGATATTAATCTATCTTTTAATAAGCAGACCACATGACTAGAAGAAGTTCAGAGGGAAAGGTATGAGATTTCTTTAAGAAGGCTAGTAATGTTAAAGAAACCATTCCAGGTAAAATGGCATGATAAAAGATGAAAATGGAAAGAATCTATCAGAAGCAGAAGAGATTTAGAGATGGCATGGATGTGATCTTAGATTAGGACTTCTTTAGCTTATCTTGCTATACTGGGATTCTTAGATAATTGACAAGCCACTATTTCTATGTTATTTATTTACCTACTGTTACCTGTTTAACTGCTTGTGTATTTTTGAGGTCCTGAGATGTTTATCTAGCAGCAAGGGTTATATCATTTTGTACTTATTGACTCATACTTTTATATTGCATCTACTGCACCTCACTGTTTATCTTATTTTTGTTTTCTTCCTTTTTTTCACTCCTCCAACTCCCCTTGCATCTATTCCTTGCTTCACAAGTCTCTGCAGCCTGTAAATACAATCACTTACAAGACTCCAGCCACCCAAAGCTAAACAACCAAACTCCTGAAACTGTGCCAGCAAAATCATATAGCGTATGTGTTATTTTTTAACTGCTTGACCTTGTATAGTGTTTACTTTTGTAAGCAGCACTGGCGTGTGTAACACCCGGATGGCAGCTGTAGGCAGTGTGTATTCTTCCCCGCCCCCTAACCTCCTAGACTCCCACATTTTCCATTAACTCATACTAATTTCTGTCTCCTAGATGCTACTTAAATTAAGATCATAAATAAAGTGGGTTGCTGATAAAACTAACCTTGTAATAAGGAATGATATAAGTCTGCTATTCTATGGCATTGAGTGTCTGACAACTGGACATGCAATTCTCCTGTAGTATCTAGCAGCAAATTGTTTAGTTCTGTTTGCCTTGCAGTTTCAAAGGGGTGCAACCTGCTCTGTTTGGCCTCACTACTGCTCGGGCTCACTCCACTCCCCTACCCTACCCCCATTCTCACCCAACCCCTCTTTCATTACATTTATATCCTCTTAGCCAACAACCTACTATGCTCTGGCCAGTCCCTTTCATCTGCCTATTCCATCACGTCCTCTAAAGGAATACCTTCCTGCCCTATAGCATCCTTCACTATGTCACCTTCTCTGCATCCTTCCATACCATTAGCCTCTCTTCTCTTAACCCTCTCTTGTCTCACTCAAATTACAACCCTAAACCATTACTCACCATCCTTATACCTCAAGCTCTACCTTCCCTCCTGAAGAGTTCTACTTTAATATTAGCCATAGCCTATATCATATAGACTATCTTTTTCCCTAAAGAAATTTCTTCTCTCCACCAACTATTCCCTACACTATCCTCTCAATCCCTTTGACTCCATTCCCCACTATGAATATCTCAAATAAGCTATCTTATATTGCACTCCGTCTATCCCACTTTTTTTTCTTCCCTCACCTGTTTAGGTGACATTCTTCCAAACCCTGGACCCAACAACACTCTCTCCCCCTCTCAAGCCATCTTTGATAAATGTCCAAAATTCTTCACATTATTACCCAAAAGTTTAAAATTATCTGCAATAAATCTTCTGAACTGTAAGCCTGGCTCTCTCAAACAATGCTAATATCCTAGCCACCAGAGAAACCTGGTTAAAACCTTCTATTCAGGACACAGAACTTCTCCCACCAAATTTTAACATAGAGCAGACAGGAACAAGCAAAAAAAGGTGGTGGTGTTGCAATCATCTACCACAATACTCCAAATATCACTCCTTTCAAACAATCCATACCTCAATTCCAAAATGCTGAAATTTTTATTACATTCTTGGATATCAACGCTCAAAAAAATTCTGTATTGTTGTTATTTATAAACCCCCTGGAAATAATATAACCACCTTAGAAAATATCCTTTCTTGGATCTCCTTTACCATAAACAATGAAACTATTATACTAGGTGATATGAACATTGACTGGTCCTCCATTTCCTCTATACATTCATCCCCCAGCATAAATTTGTTTCACTTCACGTAACTAATCTTCACTCCCACCAAGTACAATAATAAAACAAATGAAGGCAAAATCTTAGAATGGATTCTAGTCACCAACCCCTCCAAATACTCTACTAGTGACCATCTCCCAGCCTATGCCATCCGTGCCTACCCTTTCACAAATAAAGTCCATAATGCTAGAATTCTCCAAAATCTATCAAAATTTAACCCTAACACTTTTAACAATATTCTAAAAGGCATTAACTGGAACTGCCTTAAAACTCTTCCATTAGATGATGCTCTCCTTCATTTCAATAACATCTTCCTTAACATCCTGCACAGCCTAGCTCCTTCTAGAAACAAAAGAGTTAAAATAAATCATGCCCCCCTTGATAACGAGATCCACAAATGAACTAATGACTCTGAGAGATAAAGTCTGGAAACCCTGGCTTAAATCTAAGAACCCAATAGCCCTCACTTACTATAAACAACTCCAAAATCAAGCTAAAAAGCTCATCTGTAAAGATAAACAGCAATACTTCCACAACCAACAATCAGATAGGAAACATAACCCTAAAATGTTCTGGTCATCTATAATTAATCTGCTACATCCCGGCACTAAACCCAACCCCTGCCCACACAGTGATATGCCTCCTGGACAAATAGCCAATATATCTAATACCTATTTTATAGATACCATTGCCAAGATTACTACTTCCTTCTCCACTCACCTACCTAATAGTTTTATTCCCACACCTTCAGCATCCTCTACCCCCACTAATACATCACAGATCTTAGATAATTCCTCCCCAAGCACTAATACCATGTCATCAAATTCCCATACAACAGTCCCCATACCCACAGTTCAACTTCTCTCCCATTCCTACCTCCTTCATCAAAAATGTACTGTAAAAATTAAAGCCAGCTTCAAAATCAGTCGATAAAATCCCCACCAAATTCCTTAAAATCAGTGCTGATAGTGTAGCCTACCCCATTAGTATTCTGATCAATAGATCAATTCTTGAACCACATGTAAAACCAATAAAACTGGAAAAAATGGAATGAGGGTAATCCAGAAAAACCACAAAAAGCACGTAACTCCAAAGATAAATTTAATTTTAATTTTAAATTAATTTTATGATGAAAGCGCAAAATTAAATTTATCTTTGAAGTTACGTGCTTTTTGTGGTTTTTCTGGATTACCCTCGTTCCATCAATTCTTGAATCTTATGTTCCTTCTCTTTGGAAAAAAGCTGTCATCCTCCCTCTTCATAAAGGTGGCACATCAACTGAAGTCTCCAATTTTCATCCCATTGCCATACTCTCCCATATCTCTAAGGTCCTCCTTGAACAATGCGTGCATGAAAAACTTCTTGACTATCTCCACTCCAATAAGATTCACCAACACAGCACGGCTTCCGTCCAGGTCACAGCACATCCTCTTCATTGATTTCATTCCTTGACATAGACAATAAAGCTAGAGATTTAGGATACATTTTCTCTGCCCTATTCTTGAATCTGTCAAAAGCATTTTACACCATCTCTCACCCTATCCTCTTATCCCAACTAGCTAACATTGGACTATCCTCCCAGGCAGTTAACCCATTTCAAAGCTACCTCTCAAATAGAAAACATGCTGTAAAGTGGCACAATTCCATTTCCCCCTCTCTTTCTAACCTCACAGGTGTCCCACAAGGATCCATCTTAGGCCCTTTGCTCTTTAATATTTTCATCAACAATCTCCACTTGGCTATCCCACAGGGCTCTCTCGTCCAATATTCAGACAATTCGACCATTGTCTGCTCTACACAGAATGCTACAAAGCTTTACCAAGATACCCAAGCAGCCTTTTCCTCTGTGGAAGCTTAGTTTCACACTAATCATCTTTCTCTTAACCACAAAAAACTAAACTTATGATTTTCACCCCCATGAAACACTCCCATATAAATAAACCAACTTCAACATTAACTCTGTCAACACTACAAAAATTCAATTAGTGGCCAACACCAAATTGTTAGGAGTAATAATAGATGAAAACCTCAAATTTTATTTACACATTCAAAATAATATATCTAAGACCCATAAGAAGCTAGGTCTGCTCAACTGACAGTAAATACCTATCTCTCACATCCAAACTAATTTTAGCACAAGCAGTCTTGCTGCCTTCTCTAACTTATGGTGCTCCACTGCTCGCCAATCTGCATTCTTCCCTACAGTTAAAATTAGAAATATGTATGCTACAATAAGATCGCTAAATTCACTACAAACACCCACCACTCAGCTCATCACTGAATTGCCCTAAAAAAGATACAATGATCTGAATTTTAATTGCTGGAACCTGTGTTCTGAGACACTGCCTTCCAGACTATCTGCAAATGTACAGAGCTGAGTATATTTTTTGGTTATAGAGTTTGTTAATTGTTGCTTAGATTTCTGTCAAAACTGTTGTCTCCCTGTTCTGAGAGATTGATCTGCAAATATACAGAGCTGAGTATATTTTTTTGGTTTTAGAGTTTGTACTGTTAGTTGCTGCTTAGATCTCTGTTGAAACTGCTTCCCCACCCTCCACTTATGTTCTGCCGTGTCTCCAGTTGGTATAACTAGTTTTTACAGCTTGTGTGTTATCTAACTCAAGGATCACTTGCATAAAATTTGACCTGTTAGTAACAGCCTGCATTTAATTGCTAGAACCTGTGTTCTGAGAGAATGTCTTCTAGACTATCTGCAAATATACAGAGTTGAGTATATTTTTTTTGGTTATAGAGTTTGTTAATTGTTGCTTAGATCTCTGTTGAAACTGTTGTCTCCCTGTTCTGAGAGACTGATCTGCAAATATACAGAGTTGAGTATATTTTTTTGGTTTTAGAGTTTGTACTGTTAGTCGTTGCTTAGATCTTTGAAACTGTTTTGTCCCACCCACCCAATATTTGGTTTGTAGTTTAAATTTGGTGGCTTTTGCAGTTGCCCACCCCACTGTAGATTTGATCTGGGACACTCCCAGCTAGGGTTGCTACCTTTTAAGTGGGCCAAAGTGGGACATGGGGTTGTGGCCAATATTACACTGGCCCCACCCTCTACCATGACGTCACCACCAGAATGGTGAAGGAAATGCTGTTACGGGTATGACGGATGGCTGCTAGAGTAGCAGCAGGATGGATAAATGACTGGATGGATGGCTTGATGGATGGATGGATGGATGGCTGAATGAATAGATGAATGGCCTGGATGGATGGCTGGCTGGAGTGGCTAGCTGGTTGGTGGGAGTAGCTGCTGGATGGATGGCTTGATGGATGGATGACTGGCTACATGAATGGATGGATGGCTGGCTGGATGGATGGAGGATGGCTGGATGGCTGGCTGGAGGAGTAGAATGGCTGGCTGGCTGGAGGAGGAGGATGACTGGCTGGCTGGCTGGATGGAGGAGGATGGCTGGCTGACTGGATCGCTTGTTATATAAAAAAAAATGCGGTCTTTTTTTAGTGGCTGTAGAAGCACTTAAAACAAAGTGGTCCTACAGCCGCAATCTTTGCAGGGCTCTTCCTGTCCCAATCCCCACCCCTTTCATGAATTGCAGCCAATTGCTGCATGAATTAAAGCACCTGGACCTAACAGGCAGCAGCTTTGCCTGCAGGTCCGGGTTGGTGACGTAACTGAATTGCCATGAAAAAGATGGACGTAATTGCAACTTTTCCATAGCAATTCAGTGCGATCGCAAAAGCGGGACTTTTCAGGTCCCACTACTTGATACAGCGGGCAACGGGATAAGGTGGCTTAAACCGTGAGTGTCCTGCTGACAACGGGACGGGTGGCAACCGTACTCCAGTCCCATCTCTTTACCACATTCTACCTAATAAACTCTTTCTGCACTTGCTTTTAGTCCTTTGTAATCTAATTGCATTTTTTAAACTGTGGTTGGTCTAATATTGCTCCATACTCAAGTGTGCTAGCTTACGCTGCATGTGAATTGTTTTTACTACTGTTTTTGCTATTTTGCTGTAAAAAAAAAAAAAAACTGTAAGCCTGTTTCCTACCTTTCCTGTAACTAGTGTTCCAGATACAGATTTGCTGTATTCATCCTTCTGTGCCCCCCCAAGCCTTTCTGTGTTGGAGGGAAGCCTTCTAGCTTATCAGTAGGAGTGGTAAGAACTAGGTAACCTGTCTACCAAATAAGGAGTGGTTCTGGCCCAGAAATTGTAGTTATTGGCTGTTTGGGCAATCTCTTCCATCTCTCTCAACTTTCTGATATGAAATCCTGCATTTGCACTTGTTTCTGTCCTGTGACTCATCTAGTGCAGATACAGATTGTAAGTTTTCCCACTTAAAATTGCTTATTCATGTTCAGTCCTTGTTCAGAACTTGTAAGCACTAAATAACCTACTAATTACTATAGCACTCAATCTTCCTCATTACCTAGAGGAAAACAGTTTGTGTACTTACTTTTCTCACTTGCTTAGAGAAAAACAGCTCTTGTACTCACTTTCCTCACTTATCTACCGGAAAATAGGTTTTTATTCAGGCATGTCCAAGGGTTAGCTCCCAGTGTTCTTTCTTATCTGATGAATCTGGGCATCCTGAGGCAATGTAGAAATTGCCTCATGTACACAGACTGCCCTCTCCTTCTATCACCCAATACTACAACCTGTGAGAGATGCACTTATCTAGCCAAACTGGAGGTAAAGCTCTCTCCAACCATGACTGAACTTGACAGTCATGAAGAGAAGGTAAACATTTGCACCACACCACACTCATCACATAGTCTCACTAAATCTACACCACCAAAATCTACACATAGTAACACAAAAACTTTTGCGGAGGCTCTCAATAATAATCTGTCTAAGCAACAGAGACCTCCAAAGCAGAAACGCAAGCAACCTCCATCCCCCAACACAACCCAAATGACACATAACCCACAGACTCAGTGTGCCACTCAACCACAGCCAATAAGGCAAAACAACGTGCCCAACCCACTAGTCATAGGTGACTCTAGAGTCAGGCACACTGATGCCTCACTCACCAGGCTAAACAAGGAGAAGGTTAATGTCAGCTGCCTGTTGGGTGCCAGGATCCGCCACATAACCCATGCACTCAGGTCACTCCACAACAAGTACAAATATGACTCTGTCATTGTCCATGTTGGTGTGAATGACCTGAGACATACCTCCCTGGACTACATGAAAAGAGACATGGAAGAGCTCGCTGATCTTGTAGCCCAGGCAGGTATGACCCTAGCCCTGAGTAGCATTCTGCCATCGCCCCAAATGATACCGCAGTACAAGGACAAAATGATTGACTTCAGCAATTGGCTAAGCTTCTGGTGTCATTCTAAGGGTTTCCAGTATCTGTCTGCTTGGGATGACATGGTTGACAGACCACAATGCTTTGCCACAGATGGCCTGCACCTGTCGCCCCAAGGATTCTGGACACTGGCTAAGGCTCCACTATAACAGGAACAGGCAAGCAAAAACTGAGGGTAATGCTACTCAATGCTAGAAGTCTAAATCTCAAAATGTACTCACTTGAGGCACTCCTTAAAATGGAGAACACCAATATCTGTGCAGTGTCTGAGACCTGGTTCAAGGCTCCAGAGAGCACTGTTGCACTACCAGGCTATAACTCATACCACACTTTTTGGCTATGTAACCTAGGACGAAAGACCAAAGGCAGAGGTGTGTCCATATTCATTAAGGATATCTACACCTCCAGGCTAGTTGCTCATCATAATGCATCCGAGGTTATCCAAATGCAACTAACTCTGGACAAAACTGCAATCCAAATTGTAGTTTGCTACAGATCCCCCACCATGTCCCAGGATTCCCACTCCTCTTTTCTTGATGTACTGGAAAATATTAGGGTTCAACCAAACACCCCAATAATGGGTGACTTCAACTACCCCACCATTAACTGGGAAAACTACTCATGTACCAACTCCTTAGCTCAACGCTTTCTGGAATTCATAAACTCCAATGCCCTGGATCAACTTATCCACACCCCCACCAGGGGAAACAATATCCTAGACCTAGTCATTACCAACATGAATGACCGGTGTTCCACACCTGAAGTCAACTCCTCTTTGGCCTGATCCGACCATAAGCTAATCACCCTTGATATCTACATCTCGCCCCCATCCCCCATTAAGGAAACCATGGTAAACAATTTCTCCAAAGCCGAATTCATGCTTCTTAAGACAGAAGTGGTGAACTTCATGACACCCATGCAGATGGACAATACAGTTACAACTGTTGAATCCTACACAAATGCACTCTATAAGCACTTACACGAGTGCATGGATCGTGCTATCCCAAATAGAACCAAGATGCTATCCTCCAAAAAAAGGAAGCCAATCTGGTGGTCCCCTGCCATAATCAAACTGTACAACAGAAGGAAGAAACTGTTGCAGAAGAGAGTAAATTCCCATGAGTGGAGAAGTTCCCTAGTCAGCCTCAGTAAGAAGCTGAGATCCCTTATAAGATCCTCCAAAGCTAGCTACGAAAACAAAATCACCACTAATTCCAAGGACAAGCACAAAACATTCTATAGCTATGTCAAGAATCTCGATGGCAACACCCAGATCTGCTCTGAATTATAGCACAAAGGCACGAAAATTACAGAACCAACTGATATTGCCAACATCCTGGCAGATAGGTTCAGTGCTAACTTTACCCCCCCCACCCACCTAAAGAGCCCATATCTATACAGGAAGAATGCAGAGTCCCTGTAATCACAACTATGCAGGTAAAAGCTGCACTCTAAAGCCAAAAACACAGCATCCATGGGACCAAACAACATCCTAGGCTTTGTTTTACACGAACTTCAGAATGAACTGGCTCCCCATTTAAGCACCATGTTCAATAATAACCTTGCATCAGGCTTTGTGCCCACTGAATGGCATATAGCAACAGTTATCTTACTCCACAAAGGGGGAGCCTCCATTGATCCCAGGAACTATCGACCTATTAGCCTGATGAGCCTGGACTACAAGGCCATGGAACGTATCATCATGGAACACATAAACAAAGACATTGGTAACCTCCAAACTCTGGATCTCATCCAGTTCGGGTTTGTGAAAGGCAGATCATGCCTCCTGAACCAGATTGACTTCTTTGAGGCAGTCACCAAAGCCGTAGGTGAGGGTAAGGTGGTTCACACAGCCCATTTTGACCTCGCCAAGGCTTACAACACCATCCCCCATTCTGGAATTATAGCTAAACTCACTAAACTAGGTATAAATCCCTGCGTCCCAAGATGGGTTGCCAACTGGCTCACTGATAGAACCCACACTGTAAAAGTTGCAGACTCCAAATCTGACCTCAAAGCAGTGACAAGTGGAGTACCACAGGGTTCCGTCCTGGGACCTCTCCTGTTTGGTATCTATTTCTCTGAAGTACAGGCTAACACAGAAGGCCTCTGGCTAATGAAGTTCACAGATGACTGCAAACTAGGAGCCATAGTCAAGTCCCCAAATGATGTGGATATCCTACAGACGGGCCTCGCTGAGACAGATGCCTGGTGTCAGAGCCATGGCCTCAAGCTCAATGCCAAAAAGTGCAGTGTCATCCCCTTTGGTAAAAACTCTGTACCCATGAACTACCACATAGGCAGCAATCTACTTAACACTGAATGCATGATAAGAGACCTTGGGATCCAGGTGGACAGTAGTCTCTCCTTTGATAGTCACATCGCCACAGTAGTCAGGAAGTCCTTATACGTGGCACACCTCATCATAAAAGGGTTCTCATCCAGGCAAAAGGAGGTCATTGTTCCCCTCTACTCTACACTCATTAGACCCATTATAGAGTACAACTCCCCTTTTGGAATGTACCTCACAAGACATCTGCAACAACTGGAAAGGCCACAGAAGTACCTCATAAAGAAGATTACTGGCCTCAAACAGATGCCCTAAACTGACCCCCTCAAAAAAACTCCAGCTTTACTCCATAGCATATCACCTACTCCGAGGTGATCTCTGCCTAACATATAAAGCTATGTCAAACCCAGAGCTGTTGGACATGCTACACCTAAAGAAATCCCAATCCCTCTGAGCTACATGCTCTAGGGACCTAAACCTTGTCACCACAATAAACAGGACATGCTAGAGGGATAGATTCCTGTCCCAGAGACTTCCCATACTCTGGAACAGGCTACCCATCTATGTCAAGCAAAGTTCTTTGAAAAGGAAGAACACAGAACCAAGTACAGTTCCCAGGACTAAACCACGGTCCACGATAGTTTCACAATTAATTCTTTATTAAAACACAATAAGATGGTTGAGCGCTTTCATCTACCCAGTGTAGATTTCATCAGAACACTTACTAATACAAAACATTTCCCTTAAATACTTTAAAATACCTGCCTTTTTTACCACCTGACTAATTACACCATCTTTAAATTTTTAAAGACATAAAACAATACTACATAAAACCAATGTAAATACAACCCTCACATATTCTTATTAATAAAACTGCCTCAGACACCATAAAATGTCCAAAATATACCAAAAAGTCTTTTTGAATATAAAATATGAAAAAAATATATGTAAAACCAGGTTAATGACAATACATGTTCCACGTATATAGTTTATGTGTGATGGTAAAAAAATACATAAAATACATGAAATATTTTAATATCAAGCTATGACAAATATATTATACATTTCTAAAATATACAAATACATTTTTTGAAAGATAGATAAGAAATTAATAAAAAAATTAATATAAAAATTCCTATATTTCTCCTATGCCATTATTAATTTCTTATGAGGGGCTTAGTGGGGATATATTCATTAATACCTGGTGGACTGGCTGCGTTAAGTTTAATTTGCCATTTAATCACTTTTTCCCCCAGTATTGCTTTCATGTTACCCCCCTAGGGTTAATCTTGACCACTTCTAAAATAGCAAATTTGAAAGAAACACAACCTGCACTTCCAACTAAGTGTCTATAAAGTGCATTATTCATATCATTTTTCTTTATACAATATAAGTGGTCATAAATTCTATTGAGTAACCTTCTATCAGTTTTTCCAACATAAAAACTTGGACAGGAAGTACACTTTCCTAGATATACAACATGTTGGGTCTGGCAATTTCCTTTACAAAAAAATATTCTACTTCTAATGTTATTCTCTAAATTAATACTCTCCAGTTGTAAAATGGATGAACATTGATTGCAATGTCCACATTGATGGGTCCCTATCCTGTCATTATTCCCAAAATAATCTCTACGGTTGGACCTGACATCAATCATTCTTTTGAAATTCATACCAGTTTTGTACACATAAGTGGGTCTCTCACCTAATTTCCCACAGATTCCTTCATCACTAGTGAGTATATTCCAATTACTATCTATGATATTTCTGACTTCCCCTACTTGTTGTCCAAATTGTAATGTACATGCCCTTTGATATCCTTCAAGCAAAGTTCTTTATTAACACTCTTCAAGAAAAATTGTGATGAGTGGATGGGAAATAGGAAATACACCCTGGGGATCACTTCTCTGTCTCTGCTCAACAGTGGCACAGGTAAATAACTTTCTTGGGTGGTGTAAGCCAGGGAACCTTGTTGGCTAGGCTTACGTAGAACCTTGGGCCGATAGCCTAGTACTTACTTATGAACCTATGAATTTCCTCACTACCTACTATTCCTCCAGCTTACAGTTGCTCATAGACTTATTTATAAACCTCAACTCTGCCTTGCACTAAGTTCGCTACTCACCATCTACAACCCCGCTAGACCACTATGCTCAGAACAACAGCAGCTACTACAAGTCTTTAAACCTAAATTACCCACAGGACAGTTAATATACTTTTCGACCATATCTAAAAAATGGAATTTCCTGCCTGCTGTCATCCACTTTCAACATAATCATAACTACTTTAAAACCACTCTTCAAAGCCACTTCCTCACCAACAGGGTATGCAACTGCTTCAGTTCAACTTCTGCCATTAACTAATTAGTTGACAAATTAGCAGGGACAGCTTGTGCTATTCGGCTGCAGGACTACAGCCCCCACATCTGTAAAGAAAAAGAAAAATAGAAAACAAAACAAGTTGCAGTACATCCATTTTCAGACTGTGTGTGTGTGTGTGTGTGTGTGTGTGTGTGTGTGTGTGTGTGTGTGTGTGTGTGTGTGTGTGTGTGTGTGTGTGTGCGCATGTGTGTGTAATACCCCAGGTGCTATAGGGTGGTGGGTAGAGAACAGGCTTGAACCCTGTATCTTGGGCCCAGAGCCTGAATTCCTTACCACCATTTGCAAAAAAAAAAAATGCAGATTTTATCTCATATTTGCTCTGTTATGTTCCTCATAAAATCTGTGGTTTCTGTATTTTTGTGTCCTTACAAAGTCAGAAGTGCAGTGGTGCAGTGTTAGCATTGTTGCCTGACAGCTACAGGTTCTCTGGTTTGATTCTTGGCTGGGTTGCCTTTTGTGTGGAGTCTGCATGTCCTCCCTGTGTTTATGTGGGTTTCCTCTGGTGCCCTTCCATCTTACAAAAACATGTGTCTGAAGTGTTTCTCCCTGGGTCCCTGCTGAAAACTGGCTTTTGTTCCAAGTCATGTCCTCTTCATCTGTAAATATGTTTGTAATTAATTGCTATGTTAATCAAATTGTTAATTGCTATGTAATCCAATGTAACTACTGTCTGTTTATTTTAACTGTGGAGCTTTTCTCCCCGGAACTCCGCTGAAAGTGGACCTACATCCTGTCGGACACTCCCGGTCAACAAATGTGAATAAATAAATAAATAAATAAATAAATAAAGTCAGACTTTTCTGCTTAACAAATGTTAAATAAAAATGATAAGCATTTGAATTTCAGACTTCATATTCTTTAGAAAGTACATGGTAACACAAAACCTTTTATTCTAAATTTTTTTTAAGTTTATAAGATGGATATTTGAAATATGTCCCTATTTTTGGGACTGTATTCCCCCATTATTGGCTTTGTCCAGGTTTTTTGTGCTAAGATTGAGAGCTATGGTAAGAACTGAATTCATTGAATATGTTTGGGGGCTGTATTCCCCCATTATTGGCTTTGGCCAGGTGTTTTTTGCTATGAGGTTGAGAGCTATGGTGAGAACTGAATTCACTGAATATATTTGGGGGCTGTATTCCCCCATTATTGGCTTTTTTCAGGTGTTTTGTGCTAAGAGGTTGACAGCTATGGTGAGAACTGAATTCACTAAATGGTAGCCATTTAAGTTTCAGTCTTCCTCTCTTTCACAAAACAGCAGATTTGGCATAATGGTATGTTGCTCTGACTGTTTTACACAGGGTCCAGGTTTCAAGACTTGACAGTGAAATATATAGTGGTAACACAGCATTTTATTCTAGCAACTTTCCAACATTATACAAGCAATGTTTAAAATGTGTACCTGGTTTTTAGGCTCTTGCCCCTCCCCCAATAAATTTTGGCTTTTTCCAGATTTTTTGTGCTGCAAAGTTCAGAGATACAGCTGAGTGTTGAGTAGATTTTACAAGGAGCTGAGAGCTGCAGTGGAGCAAAAGTTTAGTGCTCCTTATGCTAAGTTGGTGTGCATTGTTAATAGCACAACAGGTAGTGTACTTGCTTTTGATGCAGAAGGCTGCGGGTTCTACTCCCACAGTAGGTAGATGCATTGCTGATACTGTACTGTGTTGAAAAGGGGGTGGATGCTGCACTCCTTTTTTGGGGAAGATACCTAGTGACTATAACCCTGTTATCAGTTTGCCATCCATTCCCTATTGCAATATTACTAGCTTGTCATTTTTTTAGTGTAGCATAGGGAATTTATTCCTCAAGGGCAACAGGCACTTTATTTGCAGATGAAGCAATGAAATAGCAATCTCTTCATTAGTTACAAATCTCTTTAATGTGGAATTATTTAGATGACATTAACTTCTTCAGAGATTGTGCATATTTACTTATATTGGTGGACTGTAGAAGTTTGAGTTGACTTTTATGATGGCAATGTTCTGAATTGGGCAGTTTTATCATTATTGGTGCATGCATTTTGTTTCATTGCTTACCAGAAAATGCTCAAAACAATAAATTTAATATGCCCTCTAAAGCTATACTGTATTGTACAAGGAATATAATTTAATACAATCAGGAAAGTGTATGAAAGAGCATATGTATGTTTTGTGTGCAAGGGGCCTGTGATTTGAAAACAGTCCAAACCAAAAGTTAATCTTTATCTGCCACTGGCAAAATGTATTTTCTTTGAATGTGGGTTTCAATGCTGTTTCAATGAATGTGAGTTTCAAAGGCAGCAAAGTATAAACGCTAATTATGTTTTCATTGTGAGACTGCATTGCTTTGCTTAGCAGATATCTATTAGTGTTTGTGATGTAAAATGCAAAATAAAACTTTCAAATGAAGTCCAAATCATCGCAGAAGTAAAGCAGTATGTGCATTAGTGTTTACGGTAAATAGGGTGAAATAGCCAAGTAATGCTTCATTGGAATGGCTGCAGGGGGGAGGCTACATTCAACAATGATTTTGTGAGGGGTGAAGGGTGGCAAACTCAAAGACAGCCAAGTTGAGCTATGCCTCACAACTGTCCAGATTTTTGCTTCTTATTTTTGGTTTGTTCCTCATAAAATGTGTGGTTTTCTGGCAAATCATTTAGGAATTAAGTCACTAAATAATGACAGACACTGAGTTTCAGACTTCATAACCTTCAGAAAAATGCATGCTAAAGCAAGACCTGTTATTCTATCAGCTGTCTCAGTTTATACAAGAGCAATTTTTAGTACTATTTATATGTTTCCCCAATATATCCGGCCTTGTCCAGATTTTCTGCATTAACAGGTTGAGAGGTATGTACAAATAAATTGCTTTATAGAATTAGGCATATCCAAACCTCTCAACTGTCCCAGATTTTGGCTCACTACAAAATGTTGTTCATGCCCTAATAATCCCTCCATAAAATGGCAATTTTGGAGGAAAACATGAAGGCTTTACAGTTAATAAATAACTGTAATAATCAGAGTTATAGATTACTTTTATTTCAGAAATGCATGTAGATTCTTTTATTTTGTCAGATGCTCAAGTTAGCAGTACTAATATTTAAAAAGTGTTCCTTCTTTGACAGGTTCCCAGCTGTATTGTGTGGCTATTTTATATTTTTGCATCCCATTTTTGGTCCGTTTTTTCATAAAATTGTGTTTGTTTGGCAAATTAGTGGCAAATCATTAAAGACTGATGTTAGAAAATAATGACAGACATTTGAGTTTCAGATTTCATACCCTTCAGAAAATTCATACTAATGCAAGACCTACTATTCTATTATCTTTCTAAGTTTATCAGAGCAATATTTAAAAATTGTCCTTATTTTTGGGCCTTTTTCCCACTTCTATGTATGACTTTGTCCAGATTTCTTGCTCTGAGAGGTATAGCAAATGTGTCAGGGCCATCACAGTCAGCCAGAGACATTTCAAATTGTGACATACTTGTTGCACCCCACTCCCCAATGTAATGACTCTGGATGTGTCCAAGCAAGGCAAAGAGCAGTTATGCAGTATAAATGTGCAGAGTATCCCCCAGCCAAGGTAGACACAAGCACTACAGTGGCTTGTCATCTGTCCTTAATTTTGCAGAATGTTCTTGTTTCTGTCATATTTTTATACTGTTGATTTATGCTTATTATTATTCAGAAAGTGCCTGTTGCTGTGTGTTTAAGTAGCAACGCTTTAATGACCATCAGATAAGCTTGTCTGAGATTGTAAGATGCAAGTAAGTTTTAATAAGCATACTGTTAAAGAATTGCCAACATTGAAAGCCTTTCTGTTGTTGCCAGGCAGAGAATACTTATATAAATAGATAACGTATAAGCCTTGGGTATTGAAATGTATATGACAGTATTTGTAATAAAGGACAGGATTACAGTATTTTAAGAAGCTTGTTACCTTTGTTGGAGACTTGCAGTCATCTTTGCAGGTTATACCCATAAACTAAACAGAATGCCAATCTATCATCTGTGGTCCATAACCTGTGCAGTAATCCTTTAAGCAATTTATCTTGAGCTTGTTTCATGTTTGCTGTCCATTTTTTACTTTGATCGTGTCTTCCCCATGAAACAAGTAGATAGTTGTTGTCAGGCAGCAGGTCTTTTTTGGATAAGAAAGTGGGGGTATCACAGAGATTGCTACTTTCAGCATGCTACTTGGTATTTTTATAAAGCAGAATATAAATTATAATTAGAACTGCAGTGCAAGGAGAAGTGGTTTGAGTTGAGTGCTGCTTGTTTTTCTTATACTTGATTTTGACTGACATTCCAGTAATGTATTTAAAAAGTAATTTATTTTTTTATGCCTCACAACCTTTTTGTTTCCATCTAGATATTAAGTAAACTGTCATGCAGCCAATGCAGTGAAATATTTTTTTCTTCTATACTTCCCTTTGTCTTGATTGGACTCTCATAATAATGGTTTGGCACCCAGGGCAGCGTATTTAATTAAAGTTACAGTTTTTGTGGTTTTGAGCATAGCTCCTACCCTTTCTAGTTGGCCACACCCTTCCCATTGACCCCACCCATTCAGCTGTTTCCTGCAGCCTCCCTTTGATTTGAAGTCACCAGCTGCCATTGGAAGTTAGAGAATATAGCTCCCAACATAACGAGAATTCCTGAGGGACTTAAGCTAGATCTACAAAAACCTATTTCTCAAAAGGAAATTATAGATGTGATTAAATGAAGTAAGTCTAATAATGCACCTGGAATAGATGGCTTAATTATCAAAATTTATAAATTGTTCCCTTCTTCTATAATCTCTCTTCTACATAAAGCCTTTCTTGAAGTCCAAACGTTAGCATATATTCTTCCTTCTTGGAGATATTCTCTAATTTCCTCTATAGTAAAAGAGAATAAGGCCCCTAATCATTGCAACTCATATAGACCAATTTCTTTGTTGAATAATGATTATAAACTATTTATGTCACTTATGGTCAATAGATTGAAAATACCCATATCTAAAATAATTAATGAAGACCAAACTGGTTTCATACATAAGAGGCATACACAGGATAATTTTAAAAGAGTATTATCTCTGACAGATTACCTCAATAGAGGAAACCATGAAGCATTGATAATAGGTCTAGATATTCAAAAGGCCTTTGACTCTTTAAATTGGGGTTATTTATTTAAAGTCTTACAGTTATTTGATCCCCCCGTTTTATAACAGTGATAAAGAAAATCTATGAAAATAATCTAGCATATGTCAAATTAGGTCCCTTTATGTCCAAAGCAATCCAAATCACTAGAGGTACTAGAAAAGGATGTCCCATGTCCCCTATCCTATTGCTCTGGCCATATAAATATTTGCCATTTTAGTACGTAATAACCCAAAGATAAGAGGTATAAATATATATGACCAATATATTTCTAAAATAATGATGTTTGCTGATGATGTCTTACTTACCTTACCCAACTCTAAGGAAGTGTTAGGTGAAGTAGATATAATAACAACACAATTTAAAAAAAATCTCAAGACTCTCCTTCAACAAATCTAAATCAAAATATTTATTATTAAATAAAAAAAGAACAGACAAATTCCAGTTAATCATATTATTGGAAACCAAGTTTAAAAATAGTCCTAGGCAAGAATATAGAGGAAACCTTACAGCTTAACTATGCTAAAGCCATAGACTTAATCAAGGCATTAATAAGCAAATAGAATAATTTGTTTATAACATTTGATGATAGGTTACAAATGATAAAAAATTGTTTTGTTACCTAAAATATTATGTATAGCACAAGCCTTTATACTTCCACCAGGAAAGAAAATCCTTAAAGAAATCCTTCACCTCTGATGAAATTTCTATGGTACCCCAAAATAAATAGAGTGGCATATTCTCATCATATCAGAAAATGGGAACAAGGGGGGATTAAAATTCCCAGAGATTGACACTTATATAAAGGCATCTATAATTAAAACAGTGATGAATTGGATAAATCCTAGATACTCTTCCAACTGGAAACAGTTACACTCCATTATACTAATGAATGAAACTTGTTTATCAAAGAATGCTTTGGTAACTGACAAAGATAAGATATGGCACTATTTAAGTTTAAATTTACAGTATAGTACAACAAAATTAACTAAACTAACACTAATAAACAATATTTTTGGTGTGTTTAGAAAATTCATTAACACAAATTTAGATATAAAACTGTGGCATAGATTTTTAATACCATTTACTAATATAAGGGATTTTCCTAATAAAACACATAGAGATATTTTTGGTTTATGGGAAAATAATAACCTATTTTTTGTTGGTTGCAATGTATTGAAAACCAGCAAGCTTTGAACACACAAAGTATATTGTCAACCTATGGGCTATCCCCTAATGACTGGTTGATTCTTCAGAGTGTCACAGCATACACTAAGGATCTGTGTAGAATAATACATAACTCATCCTTTATAACCGTACCAAAAATTATAAACTGGATTTTTGGAATTCTATACAATAATATCAATGTTAAGAATGAATTATCATATCTATATAACACTTTAATTGTCTATAAGACAGCTCCTAAATATTCTTACTGGCAATACCTAACTAAAGGGTTTCAAGTATCATTATCACTGGAAGATAAAAGAAACATTTTATTTTCAGTTAAACTAACTTCATACCCACAATTCTGGAGGATTTTACATTGGAAATTTCTACACAGATCCTTTTTGACACCTGAGAAACTCTTAAAAATGAACCCTTTAAACAGCAAGTTATGTTGGAGATGTCATATGTCCACTAATGCTGACTGGTCTCATATTTTTTATGACTGTACTAATATTAAACCATATTAGAATAAGATTAACAAATGTCTTCAAGCTATCTATACTGATATATTTGTTTTGACCAAGTCTTTAATTTTATTGAATGTTAATAGTAATAATATGAAGAAAGATGACCTGTATTTGTTGTGGACAATGTTAACAATAGTCAGAAAATGCATAACTAAAAGATGGAACTCTAATGTAGCATCCACAATGGAGGAATTCCTATCATCACTGAAGAAATGTATACTAATGGAGAAAAGAACAAAAGAGTTAAGAACTTTTCCTAAGCCATTGGTTAATAGTCCGTGGAGGAAAGTTTTGAATTTGATTGATACCCTACAGATGGAACCAAGCTCTTCCTAACTATCATAGTTTATATATTAATTTATTATTTAACTACAAATGTTTTTATCTGAATCCTTTTTGTCAGGCTGAATGTAAATACTGTAGTTATTGAATGTTATGAATGTATTAAATTATTGTGCTATTTCATCAAAATAAAAATCATTTGAGTAAAAAAAGAAACATTTAAATTTATGAACTAGCTTATAAAGTAATTTAATTTCAGATATTTTTCTAAAGTTTGCTGGACTGAAGTTAACCTCCTGTATTCCAGTTTCCACTCTTTAAAATTTCTACATTTAAACAGTTGCAATAGTGCATGTACATTTCTGTTCTCTTCCAGTAGACCACACTGTGGATACATTTAAAACACACTTTATAAAATACCTTTTCAACACATGTCTGTACAAACCAGTTTAATATACACATGACATACAATTCTAATACATTTGTAACACAAAACATCTTATATAAATTATTTGGATATTCACAAATGAAATATAATTATTTACAAAATTCAAGCTAGCTGTGTTGGCAGTATCTCCTTTCATCACACATGCATTTTTCTGAAGGATATGAAGTCTGAAACTCAAATATGCCCCATTATTTAATTACTTCAGTCTTTAATGATTTGTTTGAAAATCATAAATTATGTGAGGGACAGACCCCAAACATGAGGCAGAAAACTGGAAATTGCAAAAATGTTGTAATTTCAGAGATATCTCATAAACAGACACAAACACACACACACACACACACACACACACACACACACACACACACACACACACACACACACACACACACACACACACACAAAGAGTTGTAAATAGTAATAGAGCTACCTGGAGTCTGGAAATGAACATACCTTTTCTGGTTCCTGTGGCAAGAGAAAATCCAACATATTTGTTTGCATGGAAGGAATAAAATATATGGAGTAATTATCACATTTGATTATAGAGGGCACAGAGGTTGTAGGGTTTTATTTACATTAATAAATGAAAGATTAAGTACAGACCTATAATTATTTGGTGCAAAGTCCTAACTAGGTGCACCTTCAAAAGGCTAAATGAGTATTATATAATATCAGTATTAGTGCACTGACTTTTTAAAGTAGCAGCAAATAACTAAGAACAAAAATAATAGCAAATAAATAAGAACTGTTTACAAATAGTGTGAAAATATCCATATCTTGGAGGTATTGGGACAAAAATGTGTTCCACTACCAATGTATATCAAACAGAGCTTCTTTTATTGCAAAGATAGTCATCCCTGTTTGAAAAAAATCATTATCACTTATACTGCAACAATAGGGTAAAAAAATTCCACCTCAATAATGTATTTAAGTAGAATGGATTTCTAAAAGAGGTAATTTAACAAGATTGAAAATAATGCACATAATATTTGTAGCTTTGAAATCTTTTCTGTTTACTGATTTAATATTCTCTGTATTGTTTTCCTAATGTAATACTATTGTAACACTCCTCTTATTATATGTGTTTAGTACTTGTGAGCTTGGGGTCATGGCTGAAAAAGGTCAATAGACCAGCTAATCTATGTGTTCAATAAATAAATGAATAAATAAATGAATAAATAAATAAATAGTTATATGGTTCCTAACACACAAAACTAATACATTTTGACAATGAAAATTTTCAGCACTGTGATGTAAACTGTCATTCATAGGAAAGGATTCTACTTTAGGAGTTGTTAAGATTTTTCTGCTTTAGAAGCAGTTATGATGTTTCTAACAATGTTGTCCAGGATGAGCTTGCTGAGGTCTTGTATAAAGTATTGTTAGAGTAGGCACTCATCACCTCCCACTGCTCAGCCCACAAGTTGTAAACAATTGTAAATTCTATCTATACATTTATTACCCTCTGCCCCACTTACATTACAGAAAACCAAGTGGCACCCAGTTATAGTACAATCTACCCTTCATCTTTTCTCACTTTCATATAATATCCTGAATAACGTCTGTCCATCCCAAAGAAGCAAATTCAAAATAAATTCCGCTCCATACACTCTCAGAAGTCATGACAATGACACTTTAACACTAATCATACCAGCTTCCAGATTGGAGAAAAAAGTTTCAGCAAGTTTATTTCTGTTTCTCATTTCTGCTGTATTGCTTTAACTGGAGCAGCTTTACCTGGATCATGACTGAAAAGGGTTTTTAAACCAGTCCACTAACCTGGCCAAAAAAAGCAAAAATTAACAAATAAATAAATAAAATAAAATACAAAAAAACAGAATTATATACTTCATCTACAAAAATATCGTAAAGTATTTGTCAGCATGAAAAGGACAACCTTTATCTAATAATGACTTATTATTTAAAAGAAAAGCCAGTTATGACTTGAAAATCTTTTAACACAAAATAATTTTACAAGTAAACTGGAATTATATTTCCTTTAAAATGTATTACACTCAACCGATAATTCATAACATATTATGCATTATAATTCATAATACACATAAATTAATTTTAATATGAAATTGTGATACTTAAATGAGAATATCATTGGGAATACGGATATTGTATTAAAAGGACCCCAAGTGTTTGTGTGTTTGTTTTTTGTTTTAGTGTGTTATCTATTCAACAAAAAATTACAAATTTTCATTTGCTTGTGATATATATTAATATATATATATATATATATATATATATATATATATATATATATATATATATATATATATATATATATATATATATATATATATATATATATATATATATATATATATATACATATCTTTTTTTAAATATTGCATTCACATAGTTGCCTTTAATTCATCCATTCAAAACTAGTATTTTCCCACAATGTGACACTATTCTTTACTGAGACAACTTCTCTTAATTCTAGTATGAAGTACCAGCTGCTTAAGAAAATGTTAGATAGTGCAAATCTAGATAACAGATAATTTATGGGAGAGTAAATACTGAGGAGAACAAATAATGATTTTTCTACAAATAACATTTAAAGTATCCATTTTAATGACAAGGCCATTAAAAATATGCATATCACTGAAAAGTACTATTTAGCAAAATGCATGCCTTGCAAAATCATATAAAGATTCAGGTAAAAGTTTATTAGAGTCTGGTAAGAAATGTCTTCATTTGTTTCAGAATATATCTAATTAAATGATGTTTTGCCTTCTTTCTTTTTATAGACTCTCAAAGTTCATGGAGTAGTTGGTGTGTATCAACATCAGGAATTGTTTTTGCTCTTAAAGATCATGAAATTCAACTGGACTGCAGATTCAGATTTCCACAGGAACAGTCATATAATTCATCTGTTTGGTTCCGAAATGGAAATAAACAATTCTGCCCTAAAGGTGATCCTTCCAGTGATGTCAGAATACATAATAATGACAGAATAACTTTTACTGAGAACACTTCTCAACATGTTTCCAGTCTAAGAATCAGAAATGTGAGCATTGGTGATGGTGGGAGATACTGTTATCGATTTAAAACAAATAGAGATGCCTGGAGTGACAAAAAGGGAATCCAACTGCAAGTAAATTGTAGGTACACTGTCACTAAGTAATATCTATAATTCATTTAAGCACAAATTAAATGTTCATACTATCATAGCAGATATTTTCACTTCTGAAAGCGTACGCAGGACAGGTGGTAGCTCTGCTTGCTCATCCTGCTTCAGTATGCAAGAGTAACAGGGTGAATCAAATTACTGGTACTTACAGTCACATGGTGTTACTTGTCACATAATTTCTTTATGGTAATACCATGATTGGTACTTCAAAGATCCAGTAAGAAATCATTGCTACCCGACTCTTCTGTTGCAAGTTGCATTACCTGTTGGTTTCATACACACTCGATATATATGTAGCTCATGAGTAATAAGATGGGTTTCTACATGTCATGATTTTTTTCTTGGCAGTCAGGAAACTGGGGGACCTTTCAGAAAATCTATTTTAGTTGATTGCTTGTCAGATTGTTCAAGTTATTCTTGGAGCCATTTCATTTCTAAAGTATATTTTCCTATACTGTGTACTATTTAATTTGGATTTCCTCTTTGCATTTAAATTATGCTATCAGAATAGTATTTTGCATATTTGGACTGACATACTGGGATGTGTGAAATATGACCAGGGCAGATATTTAACCTGATCAAAAGAATCTTCTTCCTATTGCATCTCAGCAGATGTAGAGAGAGTCTGAAAAATCTCAATCTTTTCTTTTCGAAAAGTTAAATAATGAATATGCCCTGTCAATATACTGCCTGTTCTTCTTTGTAAAATTGCATATGATTTTTTGCCTTCAGTATAAAAAACATTGTAACTCTGAACAAAAACTGCATATAGGAAAATTGCATATTAAATGTTGCAGGAAGTAATGCACATGTATTAGTTCTTCCTATTATTATCTCATTAGAATATTTCATACTCTTGTACTTATCAAGTGTACCAGTTTCAACAAACATGCCAAATGACAAAACAGAAAGAAAACAAAACAAAGCTGCAGCACTAAGAAGGCATCTTCCTGGGACAGGGATGTGATATAAAAGAACTTGAGCAAGAGGGAGTGTATAAATATTTAGGAATTGATGCAGGATCAACAATAAACCATGAACAAATGCTAATAAAACTTAGTAAGAAATATTTTAGAATACTAAAATTAATACTAAAAACAGCTCTGACATCTAGGAACAAAGTCCAATCTATAAACTGATTTGCTCTTTTTTGTCCTAACTTACAGTTTTGAAGTGACTGACTGGCCCAAAAGGTACTGGATCAGCTGGACACGAAAACAAGAAAAAAGCTTCATGCTTATCAAATGATTTATAAAAATCAATGCACACCAAGGTTATAAGTCAGGTGCTCTGCCTCACATGGATGATTTTTTTTATTCAGCATAGGAGTCTCTGAGTGATAAATCTATCCTCCCCTCCCCCACGTCCCTTATCCGTGTGCTAAGGTTTTTTAAGCTTTGCTCTGAGTGGTTTTGGTGGAACTTTTGGGGTCTCAATTGCTGCAGCATGTCGGGTGAGATACATCCCGAATGGGGGCATTGTACTCGATCATTGGTCTATTTGCCATTCTGAAGGAGGTATGGACCTCCTCAAAATTGATTATATGCATAGATCTGCAGTTGTAGGATTGCATACATATCTGCTGAGCTCACAAGACCCAAATGTAGTGAACGTTTCAAAACATGAGGAGAAAAAGATTAAGATGACTTCCTTGCTTATTTTAGCAGAAGCGTGTCAAGTGTCAAGCGGAATGGAAATGAAACCAGATGTAGATTAAAAATCGGGCAGCAACTGGATGTGCCAAAAACAAAAGAAAGAACATAAGGTGATGGATCAGATGAGAAGGCAAGAAATGTGGAAATGCATAAATCTAGTTGTGAGTACAGAAAACTCTTGGAACAACCTCATGTTGATCAGGGTCGAATGAAGGAATGGTTAAGGAAAGGCAAATTTAAACCAAAAGATGAAAGGCTAATATTGGCGGTCCAATATAGTGGACTATGTACATGTTGGTTTACATAGTCCATTGAATATGTGGGAGAAATGGACAAATGTAGGTTTTGTAAAACAAAATTGCAAATATCTCACATCTTGTTGCTGGTTGTGATATACTAATGGCAGAAGGGCTGTTTACTGAAAGGCATAATAATGTAGCAAGAGTGTTGCATTGGGGATTGTGCAATCATTATAATATATAAGTCCCTAAAAACATGAGCCACAGAGAATTATAGAAAATGATGAAGTTTATATCACATAGAATCACCCATTGCCAACAGTTCAAAAAACAGATACGAGAAAAGCAGATATAGTAGTCCATGAAAAGAAGACAAAAGTAGCCTTGATCATTGAAATTGTTACATCCACTGATTACAGTGTCTTATGTACAGGGAGACACAAAGTCATAAAATACCAGGATTTGCAGGCAGAAATGAAAACAATGTGGAAGAAGAATTCCAGTAGTAGTATGAGCAATGGGTATCACAAAAAAGAAATTACAATTATACTTGGATACATTATGGATACGTGTAACTCTGCATGAATTGCAGAAAGAGTCAATTCTAGGCACATTGTGGGTGCTGTGACGATCTGGCTAACATCAAAGATTGAAACAATACCGTTTTCATGAACTTTAATCATACTTTCACTTAAGAATGTGGTCCATTCCCATCATGGTATTAGACCCCCAAAAGACACGGAGAAATAAAAAAAATATATTGTAAAATATATTTTAACACGTGTAGAATGTTATTTTAGTTGCCCTTCTGTTTTATGTAGCACATTTACTGTTCAAACAAAGTTATCTCTTTCATGATTATTATCTTTGAAAGAGAAGCAAAGCTTCTTTAGTTAAAGTAATTATAGGTTTTTTATCAGGTTATTGTCTGTTACAAAGGTGGCAGCCTCGACCAACTGTCATACGTCACTGCTCTATTCAAATTTTGCACTTGTTGGTGCTGATTTAGAATCCCTACTAAAATGGATGAAACTGTACTAAGTTTTGATTGTACATAACCTCCTCAAGCTGTATTCCTCTAATCCCTAACTGGAGCTACTAAATCCCCCTGACCCTCCAAAAACTCGATCAGCACAGATATCACTCATCCAGTAAGATGTGGAAGGGGTTTGGCAACTGTCATGATCTCTGCCACACTGACAGTTCGACATAAAATCAGAAAACTCGTTCAGCAAAAAGAAAAAAGTGTGAGCATGAATGCAGTAGTAAGCATCAGCACTAGACTTTATTTCTGATTTAAAAACAACAGGAGGAGACAAGATAAGATCAAGGTTATAAAGCTATAATCAGGCACAAGCACTTTCACATCTGCTTCTTCAGGTGCATAAAAACAAACTGAAACTAGTCATACTTTTAAACATTGCTGAAGGCATCACATGACAACAATGCATCACATGTCTATATACACTCTATTACTATAAAATATTAAAGCTGTATGGTAACCACAAAATAACTAAATATTCAAAAAAAATCATAAAAATATAATCATAAAATATTTCTTATATACTTTGTACATTATAAAAACATTGTTAAAATACATATTCTTAAAAACAACTACTTTACCTACGTAGAGGTCTGGCCTTTAACTTTGGTCTCAGTGGTATTTTTTCATTGAGACCATGTCCCATGTCAGCTCTAAATAAGACTATCCGTCTAGCTTCCATTTCCTCTGTTTTATTACATATGCCCCTTCCCCCACCTTTTACTCACAAAATTCCTAGCAGTGGCCATAAACTTAAATTTATGTTGCTTGTTAGTATTTACAACATGTTTGGCCAGTGCATTACTTCTGCTTTGTTTGCCTATGTGATAAATATATTCTCTAACCTTCTCCTTGAGTGTACGGTCTGTTTTCCCAATATAAAACTTCTTGCATACTACATAGTGAGTGAGGTACACTATATGCTGTGTATCACATGTAGCTTGTACTTTAAATGTATATAGCTGGTCCTGATCGGGATATAAAAATTAATTGCTTATATCTATCTATATACCCACAGTATGAACATTTGCCACAAGGCTTACTCCCCATACACATAGGTGTTTTCTCTTCTCTGGGTGCACATAAGCATCTCTTCAAAGACTTTTGATTTTTGAACAAAAATTTAGGTTCATTCTCTATCCATTTTGTGATTGCCTTGTCAGTGGTCAATATCCCCCAGTGTTTACGTATAATGTTCATATAAGACCCAACATCACTAGAGAAGCTTAATGGCACCTTTAACTTAGGCTTATCAGCACTGGTCGCTTTTTCCTTAGACCATCTAGTTGAATAATAAGGTCTAGACTTAGTATGTCGCAAACTAACTATTTCTTGTATTTGCTTCTGTACATCTCTCGCCCCAGAGCCTCTGGTCAATAAATCATTCCTCATACTGTTCAATTGTTGATGGAAATCTGCATCCCTAACGTTCACCTCTAGATGTTCTAAAAACCTGATTCCTAATGACATTATCAAACACATAGGTAGGATGCATACTTCCTCTGCTTAAAAGATGGTTAACATAGCATTCCTTTCTCTACAAGCATGCATATGCTCCCTTTTCCAATATTTACTTGAACATCCAAAATGTTTATTCTTTCATATGAGACAACAGATGTAAACCTTAGAAAAGTGGTGGTTGCATTCAAGTACATAAGAAATTCCAAGAACTCTGCTTCTGTACCTGCCCGTAAAATACAAAGGTCAGCTACAAATCTATGAAAGAACAAAACCCTGTTTTGATATGGGCCACTCAATAAAAACTCATGTTCCAACACCCCAGGGTTTACCTCAGTGTCACTGCTCAACAGAGGCACAGCAAAATAATGGGCATAGTTAAACGGCTAGGCTTATAAATGCCCTCGGGCAGATAGCCTAGTATGAACCTA
Source organism: Protopterus annectens (assembly GCF_019279795.1). NCBI lineage: Eukaryota > Metazoa > Chordata > Ceratodontiformes > Protopteridae > Protopterus > Protopterus annectens. The sequence goes on along the minus strand of NC_056733.1, from coordinate 1,736,951,861 downwards.
TGAACCTATGAACTATTGGCACATGACGTGCCCATCGCTATGCCATTACACTGCCAGTATAAATCATCACCAAATAGAAAAACATTATTTTCTAAGACAATGCTCAGTAAATTCCTCACTAGTATAATTTTACTTTCAGAGAAATCAGAATACATTTCCATAAACCTGGTTAAACTTTCCTACACAAACACATTTGGTATAACAGTAAAAAGAGAGACCACATCAAGTGTTACAATGAGAACACTTTCAATAGAGTTGTAATTTTTGAAAGTATAAATCCCTCAAAAACTATTCCATGTCTCTTAACATATGCTCTCTACTATTTAAAAGTGGTCTCAAACATTTTTCAATGAAAATGGATGCCGGTTCAGTACACCAGTTTCTGCCAGACAGTATAGGCCTCATGGGTGGGTCAGTAGTGCTCTTGTGTAGTTTAGGGAAACCTTGGATAATGGGTGTAGTAGGTGAGGTAACCATAAAATAATTTAACAGACTGATATCTATCATGCCATTCAAAAACATATATTTTAATTGCTTATGCACTTTTTCTATGAACAGCTTAACCCTAACAGGGGGCAGTTTCTCATAAAAAAAAATCTTCCTTCAGCATGTGAGACATAGTGAAATCATATTTTATCCATAATGACTATAGGCCCTCCCTTATCAGCAGACTTGATTCTTATTGTGTCATTCTTCTGTAAATCCAGTAAAGCTTCATGCTATGATTTTGTTAGATTATAAGACTTTTCCTCCTTGTAATGTTTATGCCTATTAAAATCATTCAATTTATGTACATCCTCTATGCACATTTTTTCAAAAGCATTAACTAATGGGTTAACTGCAGGTATAAATGTGCTAGGTTTTTTACAGACATGACTACCTTGCATATGTGTAGTATCTGTGCTATTAAACTTCATTTCTAACATCAAATTACGTGTAAACATCTTTATATCAAATATAACATCTGCAAAGTCAGACCTACCAGTGGGTATGAAAGACAATCCTTTTTGTAGCAAATTAAACTCATCTTGAGACAGAACATGACTAGATGAATTCCATATCAAGTCTGTCTTTGTTTAAAAAGTTTTCTTTATATTGTATGGGCTCTCGTTCAACCCATTGTGCTTTCTCTTGTTCCTGCTCCTGCTGTGACCTCTGCTCTGTTGTTTCAAGGCAGGTAGCTTTTGTTCTCTTATAGGTAGAGTGAAATTCAAAGGCTGCACACCTCTGCTCTCTAAAAAATCACTGTTGGCAGAATGTACCATGCCTTGCTTTTCAGTAGAATTAGATTGTGTTGTTCCTTCAGCTGCATTATGTACTTGTGCTACAACTTGCGCTGTCTTTCTCCTAGCCCCTGGTTGAGGGAAATCAGTCCTGTCTCTCTCCAATTTGATTAGTTTTGTTTTCAAAAGTTTCCTTTCATAAGTAGCTACTGAATCAGACACCTCAGGCATGTGTCTATCTACCATGGCAGCAGCAAACTGATTCAGTAGTTCATTATATAAGGTGCTAATGGCAGAGAAGGACAGTCATGTTCTATCTCAAGATGAATTTAATTTGTTACAAAAAAGGATTGTCTTTCATACCCACTGGTAGGTCTGACTTTGCAGATGTTATATTTGAAAAAAAGATGTTTACATGTAATTTGATGTTAGAAATGCAGTTTAATAGCACAGAGACTACACATATGCAAGGTAGTCATGTCTGTAAAAAACCTAGCACATTTATACCTGCAGTTAACCCATAATGCTTTTGAAAAAAATGTGCATAGAGGATGTACATAAATTGAATGATTTTAATAGGCATAAACATTACAAGGAGGAAAAGTCTTATAATCTAACAAAATCATAGCATGAAGCTTTACTGGATTTACAGAAGAATGACACAATAAGAATCAAGTCTGCTGATAAGGGAGGGCCTATAGTCATTATGGATAAAATATGATTTCACTATGTCTCACATGCTGAAGGAAGATTTTATTTATGAGAAACTGCCCCCTGTTAGGGTTAAGCTGTTCATAGAAAAAGTGCATAAGCAATTAAAATATATGTTTTTGAATGGCATGATAGATAACAGTCTGTTATATTATTTTATGGTTACCTCACCTACTACACCCATTATCCAAGGTTTGCCTAAACTACGCAAGCGCACTACTGACCCACCCATGAGGCCTATAGTGTCCAGTAGAAACTGATATACTGTACTGGCATCCATTTTCATTGAAAAATGTTTGAGACCACTTTTAAATAGTAGAGAGCATATGTTAAGAGACACAGAACAGTTTTTGAGAGATTTATACACTTTCAATAATTATAACTTTATTGAAGATGTTCTCATGGTAACACTTGATGTGGTCTCTCTTTTTACTGTTATGCCCAATGTGATTGGGGTGGAAAGTTTAACCAGGTTTACGGAAATGTATTCTAATTTCTCTGAAAGTAAAATTATACTAGTGAGGAATTAATGAGCATTGTCTTAGAAAATAATGTTTTTCTATTTGGTGATGATTTACACTGGCAGTGTAATGGCATAGCTATGGTCACGTCCTGAGCCAAAAGTTACACCAACGCTGTCATGGTTGCATGGGAACATGAGTTTTTATCGAGTGGACTATATCAGAACAGAGTTTTGTTCTTTCGTAGATTTGTAGATAACCTTTTTATTTTATGGGCAGGTACAGAAGAGGAGTTCTTGGAATTTCTTATGTACTTGAATGCAACCACCACTTTTCTATGGTTTACATCTTTTATCTCATATGAGAGAATAAACTTTTTGGATGTTCAAGTAAATATTGGAAAAGGTAGCATATATACATGCTTGTACAGAAAGGAATGTTATGTTAACTATCTTTTAAGCAGAGGAAGTATGCACCCTACCCATGTCTTTGATAATGTCATTAGGAATCAGGTTTTTAGAGCGTCTATGTTGAACATTAGGGATGCAGATTTCCATTAACAGTTGAACAGTACTAGGAATGATTTACTGGCCAGAGGGTCTGGGGAGAGAGATGTACAGAAGCAAATACAAGAAATAGTTAGTTTGCGACATACTAAATCTAGACCTTACTATTCAGCTAGATGGTCAAAGGAAAAAAAGACCAGTGGTGATAAGCCTAAATTAAAGGTGCCATTAAGCTTCTCTATTGATGTCGGGTCTTATATGAACATTATATGTAAACACTGGGGGATATTGACCACTGACAAGGTGGTCACAAAATGGATAGAGAATGAACCTAAATTTTTGTTCAGAAATCAAAAGTCTTTGAGGAGACGCTTATGTGCACCCAGAGAAGAGAAAACACCTATGGGTGGTATGGTGACTAAACCTTCTGGCAAATGTTCATACTGTGGGTATATAGATATAAGCAATGAATCTTTACATCCAGATCAGGACCGGCTACATACATTTAAAGTACAAGCTATATGTGATACACAGCATATAGTGTATCTCGCTCACTGTGTAGTATGCAAGAAGTTTTATATTGGGAAAGCAGACTGTACACTCAAGGAGAGGGTTAGACATTTATCACATAGGCAAACAAAGCAGAAGTAATGCACTGGCCAAACATGTTGTAAATACTAACAGCAATATAAATTTAAGTTTATGGCCAGTGCTAGGAATTTTGTGAGTACAAGGTGGGGGAAGGGGCATATGTAATAAAACAGAGGAACTGGAAGCTAGATGGATAGTCTTATTTAGAGCTGACATGGGACATGATCTCAATGAAAATATACCACTGAGACCAAAGTTAAAGGCCAGACCTCCATGCAGGTAAAGTAGTTGTTTTTAAGAATATATATTTTAACAATGTTTTTATAATGTACAAAGTATATATATAAGAAATATTTTATGATTATATTTTTATGATTTTCTTTGAATATTTAGTTATTTTGTGGTTACCATACAGCTTTAATATTTTATAGTAATAGAGTGTATATAGACATGTGATGTATTGTTGTCATGTGATGCAGTCAGCAATGTTTAAAAGTATTACTAGTTTCAGTTTGTTTTTATGCACCTGAAGAAGCAGATGTGAAAGCACTTGTGCCTGATTAAAGCCTTATAGCCTGGAGCTATCTTGTGTCCTCCTGTTGTCTTTGGATACTTTGTTGTAGTTTTCTGTGGACACAAGGACCTGCATAAGAGTGTTTTTTTTATTGTTCTTGCTGATTTTTATTTTTGATTTGTTTTGTATGTTGCTATTTTTTTCTAAGTTCTAACCATCTCCAAATAACTGGCCCTCACCACAGTCTAAGCTCTTAGTTCTGTTCTCTCTTAAACTGTGGGTTTCCTTTCTCAGGAACCTTGTCCATTTTCTCTACCTATGGCTGAATGATACAACGTGTATGGAAGTTCAGCTGTCTGCATTAATGTTATTGAATACTGGCTGTCACAACAGAAACTACGGCAATGAGACTTAATGGTTTCCAGCTTTGAATGTGACATTGTTGGCATTGCTGAGAAGGACCAACCACAGCACATTCCCCTATATCAAAATCAAACTGCTGTCAGTTAGAGACAGAATACAAAACAATAGTTGTGTAACAATAAGCTGTCTTACACACTGTATTGGGAACTAGAACAATAACAAAAAAAGATGCGCTATTTCCTGGCAACTTCAAATGTTTAGTGAATAAAATGGTAGCATAGAATCTCTGATCTAAAATAGTGCTTCCTGATCCTACACCTCATGGTTTCTCTTATGTCTCAAGTTTAATTTTATATTCTAAACATAAGCTGGCAAGTGCAATTATGTAGCTAAGTTGGCCTTAGGTGTAGACATACAAGTCTGTTTTCCCTGTGGATCCTATCTATTGCACCCAGTGTTTGCTAGAATTGCTTCCAGTGCCCTGTAAATGTGAACTGGTTAAAGCATTTATAGGAACTAGACAGTAAAAGTATGAAGATTTGGGCCGTACAAATGATACATACAAGTTCATGTAACATAAAAAGAACACATATATAAAAAAATATATATGTAATTATCCACAACTGCCTTCAAAAATACATATTTCAGAAAACATAAACAAACACAAAGCAAAATGTATTTATTTATTGGCATTTGATTACTGGGAAAGTCGAACTAAGTAGGTGCCCATTTTCAGCGGAGGACCAGGGAGAAAAGCTATAAAGTATTTAAAAACATTTTACAAATAATTTTACAAGCTTCAAAAATAATACAAAAGTATCTACAGTTTAAATAATTACATGAAATTATGCATAATGAGACAACACTGGTTAAAACAGATACAACTTATACAGTAATTTGATATTTAGACAAATGTTAGCTAGTTTAAGGAAATTAACTGTAAGTTAGAATAATATGAACTGGAATTGCCATATGAAGTGAGAGATAAAAACAAGGTTATGGCATATTTAGATAGAGGGTGAAGGGAGAGACATTGATTGAAGTTAAGTAGTGAGCAATGAAGGAGATGAAGGAAGAGTAAGGAAGTGTTATGTATGAATACATATCTCTGAAAAAAAAAAAAAAACAAAAAAACAAAAAGACAAAAAAAAATCTTGCTTTTTTCCCACTTTTCTGAGATTTAAAAAAGTTCAGTTACAGGCTTGCTGTTCTTGAACTGTTTGTAAGTTTCTGTGAGGCCATTTTTTGCTTGAGCTAAAGGGAAGTCTCTCTGTTGATCAGTGGCAGTGAAAAACATTGAGCAGCCTGCCTGCCCCTGTGGGAGTGGTTACTGACTTGAAACTGTAGTTTTATTGACCATTTTGGGTCAGTTCCAAAACTCCTTCATCTTCCTCTTTTAAAACCTGGTTGCCTCATGGTTTTGGTGTCTTTTCAGGCTTGTTGGCTGTTGGTGAAGCACCCACCAAGAGGAGAAAATGCTGAGAGAAGAAAGGAGCCACTTTTGAGATTTTAAGTAGTTTTCCTCTGTTTATTTGCTAAGTTTTTCTGCATAGCCACCTATTTTGAGCATTTTCTGGCTTGTTAAACTTGATTTCTGCATTAGTAACTGTATTTAGAGCACAACCTAGAGCTGTTTGCTGAATTTCCTGTTTGCACTTATTTTTAAAATCATTTTTTTCTCAAAACTTGCATTTCATCTGTCTTTGGCCTAGCACTCTTGTGTGGGGTCATTTACTGCACTGTTATAACTTGTTAATACTTGTGAACCTCTGCTATCTCTGAAAAAAACAAAAAAACAAAAAATATCTTGCTTTTTTCCCACTTTTCTGAGATTTAAAGTTCAATTTAATTTAAGTTCAGTTACAGGCTTGCTGTTCTTGAACTGTTTGTAAGTTTCTGTGAGGCCATTTTTTGCTTGGGCTAAAGGGAAGTCTCTCTGTTGATCAGTGGCAGTGAAAAACATTGAGCAGCCTGCCTGCCCCTATGGGAGTGGTTACTGACTTGAAACTGTAGTTTTATTGGCCATTTTGGGTCAATTCCAAAACTCCTTCATCTTCCTCTCTTAAAACCCTCTTTTGCGTGGTTTTGCACATTTTTGTGCATAGCGCAACAGCGGGCAGCGCCGCCTAATTGGGTTTAAACTATTCCTGGCTCCACAAAGTCTGCTCTTCACTTTTTCCCTTAGAACTGCTCTATCTCTCAATTTAAACACCATATTCTCATTCTAAGGCCCTTCACTGGTCCAATTAAGTAATCCTGCAAGTTAGAACTATTAAACCATAAGCACTACTTACTCTTATACTCTCTACGATTACCCTGTCCTCTATTGGTCCATCTTAAATTCAGTTTCCCTATATTACTCTAGCATGTCCAAAGGTCAGTCAATGGTTTCCTCTCCAGTCCAGCTGGTGAATCTGGGAATTTTGAGGCAATGTTACAACTGTCTCATGTACATGGACAACCCTCTCCTCCAAACAGGTTCAAATATATGTGAGAGATGCAACTATTTAGCCAAACTGGAGGCTGAGCTCTCTCATCTCAAAACTGGTGCAACCAGTCAGGAGGAGAAGGTAACCTCACACAACACAATTCCAGTATCACATAGTTCCACCACATCAGCGAACCAAACACATAAATACACAAAAACATACTTGGAGGCTCTAAATAAAAATCTACCTAAGCAACAGAGACCTCCAAAGCAGACATCCAAGCAAACGCTACCTCAAACCAAAACACACACAACACATAGCCCACAAAGTCAGTGTGCCAAGCAGCCACAGCCCTTAAGGCTGAATAACACACCTGATACTCTTGTAATAGGTGACTCTATTGTCAGACACACTGACGTCCTGCTCACCAGGCTGAATAAAGAGAAGGTCACGGTGAGCTGCCTGTCGGGTGCTAGGATCCGTCACATAACGCAAGCACTCAGGTCACTCCAAAGCAAATACAAATATGGCTCGGTCATTGTACATGCTGGTGTGAATGACCTGAGACGTACATCCCTGGACTACATGAAAAGAGACATATAGGAGCTCTCTGATCATGTAGCCCAGGCTGGTATGACCCTGACCTTGAGCAGCATCTTACTCTCACCTAGAATGATGCCATAGTACAAAGACAAAATGATCAATTTTAACAATTGGCTAAAATTTTGGTATCATTCAAAGGGGATCCAGTGTCTGTCAGCCTGGGATGACATGCTCGACAAGCCACGTTGCTTCACTAGGGACGGCTTGCACCTGTCACCACTGCGCTTTCGGATATTGGCAAAGGCTCTTGCCACCCCCATAGTGCCTTTTTTAGGCAATGCTCAAAAGTCAAACCCACCCCCATAGACAGCACAAGGAACAAGAAACTAAGGGTAATGCTGCTAAACACCAGAAGTCTTAACCTCAAGATGCACACACTCGAATCTCTCCTCAGTATGGAGAACATCGATATCTGTGCAGTGACAGAAACCTGGTTCAAGGCTCCAGAGAGCACCCCAGCACTACCAGGCTATACCTCATATCATGCTTTTCGGCCCCAAAACCCGGACCAAACCACAAAAGGAGGGGGAGTTTCCATATTTATCAAGGATATCCACACCTCCAGGTTAGTGGCATTGCACGGAGTATCGGAGACCATCCATGTGCAACTAACAGTGGGCAAGACTGCTTTTCAGTTTATAGCATCCTACAGACCACACTCTCAATGTCAGGAATCCCACTCGGGTTTCCTGAAAACATTGGAGAACATGAAGATCTCTCCAAACACCATTATATTGGGCGACTTCAACTACCCAAACATTGACTGGGAGCACTACCCACGCCCCAGCACCTTAGCCCAAAGGTTCCTGGAAATTATAAACTCAAATGCTATGGAACAACTAGTCAACACTCCCACAAGAGGGGACAACATACTAGACCTGATCATTACCAACATGGGGACTCTATGCTCCACACCAGAAGTATATCCCTCATTGGTAAGATCAGACCATAAATTAATTTCACTGGATGTCCACATCCCGACCCCTCCCCCAGCCCAGAAAACCACAGTGAAAAACTTCTCAAAAGTGAACTTCTCACTTCTCAAAACTGAAGTGGAATCCTTCAAGGCCCCAGGGCCAGTGGAAACTACAGCCCAAACTGCAGAATCCTATATAAATGCATTCTACGGACATCTCCAAGAATGCATGGATCATGCTATCCCAAACAAAACCAAGACTCAATCATCCAAAGGCAGGCGTCCAGTCTGGTGGACCCCTGCCATAAATAAACTGTACAACAGAAGGAGGAAGCTACTACATGATAGAGCAAAATCCCTAATAGGGAAGGCATCTCTGATCAGTACTAGCAAAAAATTACGATCCCTCATAAAATCCTCCAAGGCCAGCTTTGAGAGAAAAATTGCACAGGACACCAAAGACAATCATAAGGCTTTTTTCAGTTATGTTAGAAACCTGGGATGCAAGTCCCAGACTTGTTCTGAGTTGATTCTAAATGACAAAAAATACACTGAATCCACAGACATTGCCAATATCCTGGCAGACAGGTTCGGTGCAAACTTCTCCACCCCCTCCCCCCCAAAAGAGCAAGTATCTATCCTAGCAGAGGGCTGCCTCCCAAACATCTCTGGTGCTCAGGTGAAGGCTGCCCTCTCCAAAGCAAAAAACACTGCTTCCATGGGACCAGATGGCGTCCCAGGTTGCATCCTACATGAACTCCAAGAGGAACTAATCCCTCAAATAAAACAGCTATACAATCTCAGCTTCACTACAGGATATGTGCCCACAGAATGGCATACAGCAACAATGGTCCCACTCCACAAAGGTGGAGCCTCTATGGACCCTGGAAACTATCGCACCATAAGCCTGACTAGCTTAGTCTGCAAGGCTATGGAGAGAATTATCATGGAGCTCATAAACAAAGACATTGGGGACCTACAGACACTAGATCCTACCCAGTTCGGTTTTGTCAAGGGCAGATCCTGCCTTTTGAACCTGGTTGACTTCTTCGAAACAGTCCCCAAAGCCATAGATGAAGGGAAGGTAGTCCACACAGCCTATCTGCACCTTGCAAAGGCATTTGACACAATACCCCACTCGGGCATCATAGATAAGCTATCCAGCTTAAATATAAACCCCTATATCACAAGATGGGTCGCAAACTGGCTCAAAGACAGAACCCACAGAGTGAGAGTTGCTGGAGCCATGTCAGACTCGAAACTGGTCACAAGTGGCATCCCACAGGGTTCTGTCCTGGGACCACTCTTGTTCAGTATATACTTTTCTGAGGTACAGGCAAACGTGGGAGGACTATGGCTCACCAAGTTCGCAGATGACTGCAAACTGGGCGCCATAATCAACTCTCCAGCTGACACAAACATCCTTCAAATAGGTCTCACAGACACAGATAACTGGTGCCAGTGCCATGGTTTAAAGCTAAATGCCAAAAATGTATAGTCATACCCTTTGGCAAAAACAATGTGCCCACAAATTACCACATAGGCGGAAACCCATTAAGTACAGAGAAAGTTATTAGGGACCTGGGGACCCAAGTTGATAGCAATCTCTCCTTTGAAAACCACATTGCCAAAGTGGTTAGAAAGACCTTCTACATAGCCCACCTCATCACGAAGGGTTTCACATCTAGATCAAGAGAGGTAATCATGCCCCTTTATTCATCCCTCATCAGGCCCATCATAGAATACAATGCCCATTTTGGGATGTACCTTACCCGACACCTGCAGCAATTAGAAAGACCCCAAAAGTATCTCACCAAGAGGATCAAGGGTCTCAAACAGATGCCATATGCTGCTCGGTTAAAAAAACTCCAGCTCTACTCAGTTGCATACCACCTACGTCAAGGCGATCTATGCCTGACATACAAAGCTATGTCAAATCCAGAATTATTGTACATGCTCCACCTCAGTAAATCTAAATCCCTTAGAGCCACACGCTTGAGGGACTTGAACCTCAGCACAGAAATAAATAGAACTTGCTGGAGGGACAGGTTCATAACCCAGAGGTTCCCTTCACTCTGGAATAGAATTCCAGTTCATGTGAGGCAGAGCACCTCACTGAATCTCTTCAAGAAGAATCTCAATAGGTGGATGGGGGATCGTAGGTTTGTCCCAGGGATTACTCCCGTGTCACTATTAGACAGAGGCACAGTAAACTAAACCTTAAAAAGGGCACAGTATACTCAAATCAAGGGGTGGCGTAAGCCATACAGAATTGGGCTAGGCTTATAATTGCCTCAGGGCAGATAGCCTAGTATGAACCTATGAACCTATGAACCTAATGGGCACTTCTTCATAAGAAGGGATACAGGTGAAGCTGGGGCTGAGCAACGACAGAGCCACATATGGAGTAGGAAATGTTTCAGATTAGTTTTAAAAGACTGCTGGGAGTGTACTAACTTGATGGTTATATGTAATGAGTTCCAGGCCTTAACAACATGGCATGAGTACAGATCATGCCCAGCAGATTTGGTTGGTATGTGGACAGATAGAAGTTTTTGTTTATTGGATCATAATGAACATGTGGAAACATATTTGTGTAAAATGGTATTTAGTACCAGACAAACAAATGGATACTGGATAATTTTATAGGTGGTAAGAAGCTCAGTATATGTTAGTTGATCGGGTAGCTGTACTGAATATAAGCTTTTTAGTGCTATACATTGTTTGGTTCTGAAAGGGGTATTCTCTGCAAATTTAGTCACTTTATTACATCATTGTTCAAGTTTTTTTTTTCTGATATCTGGAGGATAGTAAAGATGAAAGTGCCATAAAGTAGTAATTGGAGGAGTTAAGACAATGCAAGTATAGTTTTAGTTGCATCAGTGAGAAAGTTTTGTATACAGCACCCCTAGTTTTTGGTGAGGTTTTATGCAATTGTGAAGATAATGTCAAATTTAAGATTATAATCCACAATCATCCTTAATAATTTGCTATAAGAATTGACTTCAGTTGTTGTATTATTAAGATACAGGATTTTAATTTTTTTTCATGACAGAGGGATTTGGGGTTATGTTTCAGTGGCTGGTAAAGCTTCCTGAGTAATTCTTTTTTTTTTTTGAGATGTACCAGGTTGTCTGATGAGTACATGTGTGTGGAGTCATCTGTGCATTGTAGTAGGGAGGCCTGTTGTGTGGAAGATGTTGTTTAGAATGTTAAACAGGAGGGCTCCAGAGATAAAGCACTATGTTTTACCAGTGGTGACTGAGAGGTATGGTGAGAGGGTGAAATGTAAATCTACTGAAAGATACTTATTAGACAATCCATTTCTGAACCATAGAAGGCTACCTATAAATAAACCTGCTGTCCGAGGATATTTGAAGTAGAAGCTTTCTGTGACAAACTGTGCTGAAAGCTTTAGATATGTCTAGAAATAAGGATGTGGCTAGTTTGCAGATATATCTAGCTTTATTTATAGTATCTATAAAGGTTAGAAGTACAGTGTTAGTACTATGAGATGCAGAGGAAGCCATGTTGCTTGGGAGATGGGAGTTCTTAGATAAGATAGTTTAACTATTGGTTTTGAATACATTTTATAAGCATTTTGGAGAGGGGGATAAGATTGCTATAAGCTTAAAATTAGTGATGACTATTGATTTTCCAACTTTGTGTAAAGGGATAATGTGTGATTTCTTTTTCCAGAGAGAGGAAACATAGGGGTCCTGTATTGATCCATTTATAAGGACTGAGACAGGATATGCAATGTTATTGCCTGCTGTTTTAAAGTACACACTTTGAAGGTCATAAGTTGAAGCAGAGCGTGGTTTGAGTTTAAGTGTAGTTCTGCATAGGATGTGGCCACAGGTTTGAAGGTGAAAGTATATGTTGTGATATGTGGTTGTTGGGCAGGGCTGAGATTATATGTGTGGAAATCCTTGGTTAGGGATGCTGTACTATCCATAAAATAAGAATCAAATTATATTGCAGTTTTGAATGGTAAGTTACTGGGAGAGGGGTTAGGGTTGCATTTGTGGCCAGGATGTACGATTTTTTTAATGGTTGATCAGACCTTTTTAAGGTTGTGTTTACTATTATTCTGCATGGCATTATAGTATATATTTTTTGCTTTCATGTATTTGCTTTTTAGTACTGTTGTGGAGCATTCTGAAGTGTTGAAGATATGACTTTTATATCCTTGCCATTCTTTTCAGCTTTCTCTATCCTGCATTATTATTCTACTCTTTTGGATGGTCAAACTGCATTATTTGTTCTTAGTCTAGGCTATTTAGGATGCTTAGGATATTTGTATTGTAGTGTATTCGTTTACAGCGTCATCTAAGCAGAGGATTTTTAGGAAGTTACGGTTACTAGATGATAGGGTAGTAATGAATATTTCTGTATTAAATTTAGACATGTTGTGTGTTGTTTTATAAACATGCTGTTTAAGTGGATGTGTGAGATATCTGTTTGCATAGATTGTGAAATGATCACTGAGAGTTTGAAACTGTATTTGTGGTGGTGCTTTTACTATGGTCTGATGCTAGGATCCAGTCCAATTAGGAGTCTGATGTCTTGCTATAATGTGTGGGGCTATTAATTAGTTTTGTAAAACCATGTAAATTATGTTGGTTATAGGGGAGTCAGAGGTTATGTCCAACCAATTGATATTGATTATTATGGATGTCCAACATAGGATATCTTCCAGCACAATGTAGGATATCTATCCAGAGGGATATAAAGGACAGAGATACCTATTTGTTTAGATTTTACTTATTTTCCAGAAATTAATAAAAAAGCTCTGATAAATTGAATTTTGGTATTTGTTTGTTATAGGGAAAATGGAGTAGTTGTTGGGAAATATTAAAACAGTTCCACCACCTTTCCTCTTCATGTGGTCTTTATGGATAATATTATACCCAGGGAATTTAATGTCAGAGACATTTTATGCTCGATGTAAGCCAAGTTTCCATTATAGCTAGAATTTCAGGCTTATGTTGTGTAATCCAGGCAATTAGTTCAGTAGTTTTATTTCTTATGCTTCTAATATTTATGACTGCAAAAGTTAGACTGCCAGGATGGGTGGTTGACCACTGCAGGGTTACAGTGGTATGTCAAAGGGAATTCTCTAGATGTTGGTTGTGTTAGGTGAGACCAGGATTAGGGTGAATGTCTCCTCATAGGAGGATTTTAGTATTGTATTGATTCTTGTTTTTGAAGAGCATTTTTCCACTTACTTATATTTTGATTTGATTTGAAATGAAGTTAATCAGTCTATGTTTGGGATAGAGGTGAGGGGTTTCATTAAAAAGGTTTGGGGCGATGTGGGGAAAAGTTTAGGGAGGACGTTTTTATAGGTTGTTGGGATAAAGATGGAGAGATGTTGAGAGATATTACTTAGTCATGATAAGATGAGAGATGCCTCAACGATTATGCACTGATAAATCAATGCCTTGGAAGTGTGGTATTGGAGAAAACATATGGGAAGTATGTGGACTGCAGGAGGATCAATTCAGTCAATATTTAACAAACTAAATAGACACTGTTGGAAGGTTGGTATAATGGTTAAGGTTTTTACCTTACAGACACAAGGTGCAGGATTGGATTCTCACATGCAATAATCAGCTAGGCTTAAAATGGCCAAGAAGGGCAGTTGACCTAGTACTAACCTATGAAATGTTGGCTGGAGTGTGGTAGTAAAACTGAAACTCATACTATGTCTAAATAATGTAAAGACAGATTTCATTAGTGAAAACATCAGGGCTGAGAAAGAAGAGGTAGCAGTGACTAAGATAGACAGGCCAAAGCAAGGAATATAAATTTCTAAGAACTTTTAAAGAAACAAATGGTTTTGGAAAGACTGTGTTAAAATTCTTAAGGTCCCACATATATCTATTCTTATGCTGGCTCACATCCATGCATAACCAACAAATTCCAGTGGAACTCCTTTATGAGCAGTATTCAAGGTAATCAAAGCTTCATAGGAACAATACTAGGTAAGCAATCAGGGAGACCATAAGATGTTAAGCCATATGCACCTCTATGTGGACATACTTAAAAGATTTTGCCACTCTATTCAAGTATTTAGCAGTGGTCACGTCATAAGCCAAGTTGAACTGTACATGACAACCCGTCTATAAATTTGTGCCTACCCATCTTGCCATTAAGAATAGCCTTAAAGGTAGCCAAACCTGTACGTTGTTTGACTTGTAGTGGTAATGTATTCCATAGGCTGGGAGTATATGTTATCCTTCCAGAAAATCTTGTTTATCTTTTGGTAAAGATTTATGTCCCTAGTATGACTCTGTAGAGCCACAGGTTTGCAAAGAAATGGGAGGTCAAATAAGACTGGGTCATTCAAACAAGATGTATGTCACCTGCTAGAATATTGAGTATAAGAAAGCCATACTAATCCATCGTGATAATTGAAGGATTAACAACCTTTAAATATCTTGCTTAGAAATATTTGGAACTTTTCCAGTTGAGCAATATGTTTGTATTTGTATGTACCAAAGATGGAATCATGTTCAGTGATGAGTCTGGTTAGGGAGGTGTACAGCAGTAGGATAACGTCTTTGGTACTTGAATTTGTTCCCTTGGAAAGTAATTGGGCCAGATAGGAAGGATTCTTCACTGTAGTTACATGCTAAAATGTAATTGTGTTGTACCTAGGCCTCTTATGACCATGTCTGTATGAAGAGAATATCATTTATAACATATGAGATACAATTATTTTTTTTGCTGAGTGTGATCTGCATTTTTTTCTTGCATTTCTTAAGACCATTTTTGATATACCAGGTATGTGCATGTTCCAGCCTTTGATGAAACTGTTTAGTATCAGTGAATGAGTGGACAATAGCAGTCAGCTTGAATTCATCAGCAAACCTGATCAAACACACCTCTGGGATGTTGACTTGAGTATCTACAAAATAAATGCCAAACTGGAGAAGACCTGGGACTGAACCCTGTGGAACCCTCATTAGTTACTTTAACAACATAGGATCTGTTCAATGGCCAGTTTGCAAACCAGTGGACACCTTTGAGGTTTACAATAATTGTGACTAATTTTTTTCAATAATACTGTCATAAAAGCTAATGTCAAATAGCTTGACCAGCTCAAGATACACAATGTGCAAAGGGTGACTACTGTCCACATTCTCAGTTATCTTTTCAAAGAAGCTTACTAGGGTCTGTAGACAGGACTTACTCTTCACAAAACCAAACTCACTGGTTGCCTATGTATGTATAAATGAGTTCTGCTATGATATGTTCCATGACTTTACATATAAGATTGGTAAGGCTGATGGGCCTATAATTTCTCAGGTTTGTAGAGGGGACAGTCTAACACAGGCAAGTCACAGTGCAGTTATTCCAGCCATCAGGCGCAAATCTTGTGGACAGGCTGTAGATGAACAGTTTAAGTAGAGTCTCAGTGCACAATTGACACTGCTGAGAATTCAGCCTGGTTTGCTGTATAGTCCCATGGAAATATAATTTTTAATCTTTGACATGGATTTAAAGATTTATTCTGATGTGATTTCAGTGAAAGTAAATAGGAATAGTGGGGTAACGATGTGGGTAGATGGATTAATATTAGCACTAAAGTTGTCTACTAATATATTAACTATATAATTGGGGATCAGAATGCATGATGATATGGATGAGCCCAGTGCACTGTTGAACAACATTCCTTAATTTCCTGACACTGCCGAAGAATATTTAGTAGATTATTTTGGAATGTGTAATAATGTAAAGTAAACCTGTCTGTATTGAAATGTCTGTTACATAATGGTAGTAGCTTGAATAATAAGTTTCTAGATCTTAAAGTCAGAGTTTTGGGAGGAAAATATAATATTATTTTTATAAATGAAACCTGGTTCAATGAAACTAACGGTACTTTGTCCTTTCTAGTCAGGGTGCCACCTGTATGTAAGTGGCCCATTTTCTTACTTATTTTAATGAAAAAATCAATACGGTTGTTTCACCTGACCATTTTACCACATTCCACATGAAGAACATTTAAATCAGCCACTATCATGTCATAATCTTGATTAAATCAATTATCCAAGGAGGCATAGAAAATGTCCAGTTGTTGCTCAGTTGTTATGTCCTGGTTGAAGTCTGTGACTAATAAATCATATTCCTAACATTGCTGACAGATAATCATACATTTATATATCAAGATTGAGTCACCCCCCCCCCAAGAGTCTGTAGGCTACAGAGCAGAGGGATAAATTGTCAAACCTATTCACATAAGACATGCCTTCATAACCTTTTACTTGTCTTGTTAATGTTTTTTGTATACGATCCAGGCACTTCAGTTGTTTGATGTTATATGAACAAAATCACCCACCATATTCAATTATTGGATATAAACTGCTGGTATATATCTGCAGTGAAACACTTTTGTCCCTGCTAGACAAACACTGCAATAAATGTTTATTTAAGCTATAAATCCTTCCAATTACTTGACTAATATTAGCCTCATAATTTTACTGAGATTCAGCCAGGAAGCCCAAATCCCTGACCAAACCTGATGGTTTACATTTTGATTATCGATTGCATATGAATAAACTAAATGTCTTACTCCAGCATGAACTACTGTGTATTTTAGCATTACATTTCATAGCTTTAGAATCTACTCAACTGACTAGTGAGTTCAAATAATTTTGCATCAGACATTGATCTGTCATGATAGTTCCTACACAACCAATCTTCCTATCATCAGCAGACTTGCTAAACCAAGCTTTATCAGGAGATAGACAAGCTTCATCAGAAGTCTAAAAAATAATGGTCCCAAAACTGATCCTTGTAGAATACCTCTAGCACACACTCCACATTCAGAGTATGTATCTTTTATTTTTACTGTGTATTTCCTGTGAATGTGTAACCCATCTAAAGACATGCCTGACTATGTCTAGATTTTCCAAAATGTCTAAAAATCTTCATGTGGTAGACAATCAAACGTCTTAGCCAGATTTAAGTATACTATATTGGTAGGCATAATTTCATTAGGAGTACTAAATCCAAGATCATACAAAATTAACAGATTTCTTATAATGTGATCTCCCAGCAATAAATCCATATTGAAAATATTTTCATATTTTCAATTTTGCAAACATACCACTGAGTGACAAACACTGCACATTCAAATCAATTCCCCAGAATACATATTAAACTTTATGGTCCTATAATCAGCAAGAGGCAATCTTGCCTTACATTTCTATATAGGGATAACAATGGTATCTTTCCATATTTTTGAACACATCCAACTTTCCATGATTTCTGAAATAAATTATTTATACGGGGGAAAAGGCTTAATGTAATGGCCTTCAGAAAGTAATCGTTTAAGCCATCTGTCCCTGCTGAGGGAATTATCTTTATATTCAATAGTATTTTTCTGATATCCTGTTCCATAAAACATGGACAATTCTCAGAAGGAACTATGGATAAATGAGAAATTATACCCATATGGTATGACTTATGAAAAATCCTTCAGCAAACAAATTTACAAGAGTATTAGGGTTTATGACATAGCTGGCCCTATCAGCTAAACTTAACCAAGAATGATATCTATTCCATAACCTTTTGAAATGTTTGTCCAATGCCTTTTTGTTGTCATTCAGACTGCCGTTTATTCTCGTATAAATACTTATTGCTATAGATTTTACTCTGAAATAGTATCTTACAGGTGTTATTTCATTACTTATTCTGTGATGTTGCATGAGTTCTATAATTTTTCTATAATTTCCTCTTTCTAGTATTAATCCTGGTTAAATTTTATTTTACCATGGAACATTTCTATGTTTTTTGTTAGATATAATTCTTTGAGGGATCAAACAATAAATCAAGCTCTTTATGAGTTTATAAAACAGTATCCATCCATCCTGAACCATTTGGCTGAAGAATAATGTTTCCCACTTCCAGGAACTTATAGATGCTTTTATTGCAACAAAGTCAATTTTGAAGAAAGTTATTGATATAATAGGAACAAACTCTGGTAACAAAGAGATAGGCATCCCTGACTCAAAAATAAAATAACACATAAGTCATCTGAGCTGCCTAATTCAGAAACAGTATAACAAGCTTTTTTGTCAGTTTACTACTTAACCATACCACATCTAATATGTCATCTTTCCTGGTCCCCTCTGTAACTATCTATGAATGGTCTCATATTGCATTATCCACTAGCAAATTATTAACTAATTTATTACACACTTATTTGAAGAGAGGGGATACCCCCTAAGATGATGGAACAAACAGGACAAAACATAGTGGAATGGGGAAATAAATATAAACCTTTATTGGGTTCTGGAGTTATTCAAAGGTTTAGATCTAACAAGTCAAGTAATACAAAGACAATCAATTAAATACCATCCAATATGAAAGATAGTGGGCCGGATTCACGAAGGCTTGCACAGAGTCTTAGAGTAGAGTAAGACTCCATGCAGCCATCATGTCCGATGAGCGATCCAGGAACAGCCTGTAGGGGCATGTAAAAGAGCTCCTAAAACAGCACTTACACGTACAGGGCTGGGATATGCAAATTACCTCAATTGCAGGAGAAAGGCATGCAAATGAGGTAGATTTGCGATTCAGGAAACCCGAATCTGTCCGAGTAAGAGCAGTGTTATTTGCAGAAATGTACTCACTTGACAACTGAGTACCGTTCTGCAAATATCAAAACGGAGCCGTGACAGCTCCAAATGAAGGTTGCATCCAGTGCAGGAAGCATGCCAGTGGCCAAATATGCGGCCATTGGAAATGTTTCCTGACGCAATATGAAAACAAAAATTTTTTTTTTCGCCGATTTCCGATGTTTAAGCATAGCGCAGTGCCGCGCAAATGGGCTGTGCTCTAAAACCCAGAATACTAAAAATTAAAACCCACAAATGTGGATTTTATTGAAATTATTAATGTAAAATGCAAGGGAATGGCAGGCTGAAGACAACATGGCCACCGAGTAGAGGTTGCTAAGGGGGGAAGCTCAGTCTAAGACATGTAACCAAGCATTAGTAGGCAATCCTATGGAAATGAGTGTTAGGATAGTGAATCGCAAGTTTACATAGCAAATGAGCATAGTCAGTGGAGTGTAGGCATAGGATATGGGGAGTAACAGAGTAGAAGATAGGTGACATCACGAGGGGGGTATGTATGAAATAAGTGAAGCTCATTGGAGCAGAGTGGCATGTGTCAGCTGTCATTTACACATCATGGAAAGAGGTGTGTCAACAGGTAGGATAGGGAAAGCCAAGAAATGGCAGGTGTATGCCATGGATAACACCAAAGTTTCCTGCTGAACGGGTATGCGTGCATGTGCACGCGTGTAAACCCAAGTAAGACAGAGTGCACGAGTGTAAGCATGAGTGCACGGGTTTAAGCCGGAGTAAGCCTGTATGAGGCTGATTAAAGAGTTGTAAGCGCGTTTGTGCTGGTGTGCATGCGTTTTAACCTGAATAAGCAAGTTTTAGTCCATGTAAGCATGTGTGCATGCGTGTTAGCTGCTGTGCGTGTGTTTGCGCTTGTGTGAGTGGCACTCCCCCCCCGAGGAAACAGAAAGGAAAAAGGAAGCACCACAAATAGTAGGAAGCTACCAGGGAGTACTAGCAGTGCTAGCAGGTGAAAACAATCAGAATCAGGCAATTACACAGGCAGTGCACTAGCCCAGCCCAGCCTAGCACTTAAAACTCTGCAAACAGTTCAGTATGTTTCTCACAACAGACACTGCAGTAAGCTAATAGAAGTGAAAACTGAAAAAGCTTTACTGAGACAAAGAAATGTTAGGGGCTGCTATTGCTGTGATAAGGTGACATATGCAACATGCTGAGGGTAGTGACAATGTAAATGCTGCTGGACAATCCACAGTGAGGAGACGGAGAAGAGTGTACAGGCCCAGGGTAACCTACCAGGGGCTACATGACCTGGAGATAGTGGAGCACTATAGAGTGGACAGAGACCTCCTGCAGCAAATTGTTGAGCTGTGCAGGCTACGCCTCACTCACAGAACCAACAGAGGGGAACGCATCCCAGTGGAAACCAAGGTATGTGCTGGCCTAAGAATATTAGCAACAGGTACCTTCCAGAGACCAACTGGCAATATGATGGGGATATCACAGGCATCAGCATCCAGGGTACTACACCAGTTCCTGGATGCCATGTCAGCACATGTCGGTGATCATGTATATTTCCCCAATTCCCGTGAGGTATTGGCCAGCAATATGCATCTCTTCCAGCAAATACCAGAATACCCTGAGGTAGTGGGTGCAATAGACTGCATGCACATATGCATCAAAGCACCAGCCAATGAGCGGGGTAGGGTCTACTTCAACCACAAGGGCTTCACCTCCATTAACTGTCAGGTCGTGTGTGATGCCCAGGGCATAATACTGAATGTATGTGCAGGCTGCCCTGGAAGCTACCATGATTCCCATATCTGGCATCTGACACAGCTGTACCAGACATTTGCCCATGGAGACATCCCACATGGTCACCTAATGGGGGATGCTGGCTATGCACTGGAGCCGTGGCTGGTGACACCCATCAGAAATGCACAAACACCTGAACAGGAACCCCATAATGAGGCACACGCACAAACACGTAATGTAATAGATTGCGTGTTTGGGCTGCTCAAGTCACGGTTCCAGTGCCTGGACACATCTGATGGAGCATTGTAGTACTCACCAACTACATGTACCCAAATGGTATGTCCAATGCTACATTATATGATCCTGCGAAAACAGCTGCAGCAGGATCAGCATAGGCCTGGACCAAACAGCCCCCCACCATTGCCAAGACCATCACAGGCAGAGCGTGACTCAGAGGAGGAACAACCTAAGCCTGCCCCAGTAGGCAGAAGGAGGCGTGCCCAGTATGCTTTGGCCTTGGCAAAGAGGCAACGCATAGCACATACATTGGCTCAGTAGGAACTCTAGAAATGATACCTCTCTCCGACTCACACATATAGTAAAAGGGATGCCTAAGTTGACACTACCTGCTTTCAAACATGTACAGGGAGTGTAGTATGTGCATCCAACATAGGCAGCCCTGCAGCACCACCTAAGGCATGATTGCCATGTGTTAAGCAATATAAAGCAGTGCTAAACTGCATTTACCACCATGTAGTATATGCAAACAATATCGTACACACCAACTAGCACAACTGTGGTCAATGTTCAGTAATATTGGGCAACGTCCAGCAATGTCGGACAAGACTGGTCTAAGTAGGGCATAGCTGAACAAATACCAACATGCTCATATTTGCTTAACTGGCCTTTAAGCAGTCTGGTCTGCTCAGTATGAAAATATAAAGCAGTGATGGGCCTCAAACCCAGGATACTGTGCACTATAGCTAAAGTACTGAACCACTAAACCATTACAGTATTGCAGTGGTCAGCCTGTATGAAGGAATGTTGCAAAGTCTATGCAAAGTATTTCATGGAAACCCTGCAGGCACAGCATAATCCTTGTCGAGTTATGACACAAAGGTGAGTCCTGCAGTGAGAACAGAACCTGACTTCCAACACACACAGTATAAATGTTAATATCGGTCATGTTCGCACACATCAACAAATGTAGTGGACCTCAGATAGCAACATACTGAAGGGTCACACTGGGCATGCTCACACACTTCAATAAATAAGACAAATGTCAGGCAACAAAACACGGAATGGCAGAACTGGGCATGCTCACACACTTAGGCCATGTCTGAGTACAGCAGTGGGCCACACATATCTGGCAGTTGCATGTGTTAACCCAGGAACCTGTCACTATACAGCAATCCAACCTGTGCACACAGTTATATGACAACAGACACATCTATAATATAGTGGAACCCTGTCATAATCAGTTATGTTCTGCAGATACCAAAGTTGTTCATAGAAACTGGTAAAGCAAAGATGATAAAGACCTGCAAACAGTATCAGCAATAAACATTGTGCATCTTGAACATTAGCATAGGTTCAGAGGTCAATACTAGGCTATCTGCCCTAGGGCATGTACAAGCCTAGCCAGAGTGTGTTTGGCATTCGCAACCCTGTCAGATTACTACACTGTGTGTGTGAATAGTAGGTCACACAAGATAGCCCATGTACGTTTAGGCTAGTGTGCCTCTGTCTAGCAGGGACACAGAAGATATCCCAGGGTTAAACATATAATCACCCATACAGTCGTCAAGATGTCTCTAGTAGGTGGTCAGTGGGTGGCTCTGCCTATGTGAAACTGGGATTACATTCTGGAGTGAGTGGAGCCTCTGGGATAAGAATCTGTCCCTCCACAATGTCCTATTAACATCTGTGCTGAAGTATACGTCCCTGGAGTGTGTAGCTCCAAGGGTTTGGATATCCTGAGGTGGAGCATGTCCAGTAATTCTGGGTTGGGTATATCTGTAAACAACTGGCACACATCATATCTGAGTATGTGGTAAGCGACTGAATAGAGCTGGAGTTACTGCATCTGAACTGTGCAGGGCATCTGTGTGAGTCCCTACATCTGCTTGGTGAGGAACTTCCATGGCTAGTACAGTTGCTGCAGGTGTCGGGTAAGGTACACCCCAAATGTGGCATTGTAACCAAGCATGGATGTGATGAGTATAGGGGCACAATGACCTTACGCGATCTAGATGTGAAACCATATCGGATAAGGTGGCCCACATAGAAGGTGTGTCCAACCACTTTGGCAATGTGAATGTCAAAGGTGACAGTACGAACAAGCCATGTCCCCAAACCCCTAACAACTCCTACCTTATGTAATGGAGTACTACCTATGTGGTAATGTTTGGGCATGCAACTAATGGCATTTAGCTCTAGGCCATGACTCAGGCACCAGTCATCCATCTCTGTGAGACCCTGTTTGAGTATGCATGTGGCAGCTGGAGAGTTGATCATGGCACCCAGTTTGCAGTCAAGTGCAAACATGTTAAGCCATATTCCCCCTGTGGTAGCCTGTACGTAAGACAAATATATACTGAACAAGAGAGGTCCCAGGACCGAGCTGTGTGGGATGCCACATGTAACTGGTGTATAATCAGACATGGCACCTGCAATTCTGACCATGTGGATGCTATCCCTGATCCAGGTATCAATCCATTGTGTGAGATATGTGTCCATACTGATGCTGGTGAGCCTATGCATAATGGCCCAGTGGGTTATTGTGTTGAAGGGTTTAGCAAGGTTCAGGTAGGCTGTGTGGACAGCCGTCCCTATGTCGATGGACCTGTTAGCCATTTAAAGAATACAAACAGGTTCAAGAGGCAAGATCTGCCCACAACAATGCTGAAATGTGTAGGACACAGTGTCTGTAGGTTCCCGATGTGTATGTGTATGAGTCCCATGACAATATGCTCCATAGCTCTGCAGAACAGGCTACTTAGGCTTATAGGGCAATATTGTCTGTGATCTGTTGTGGCACCAACTCTGTGGAGTGGGACCACTGTCACTGTATGCCATTCCTTGGGTACATATCCTGTGGTAACTCCGATATTGAACAGTGATGTAATGTGAGGGTTGCGTCTGTCATGATGCTCGTGTAAGATGCAGGCTGGGACACCATCTGGTCACATTGATACTGTGATGTACGCTTTGGGGAGGGCAGCACTCATCTGTTACTGTGTGATGTCAGGGAGGTTATACTCTGGTGGGATAGATAGTTGCCCCTTAGGTGGGATGGGTGGGAAACATCTGCACTGAACCTGTTTGCCAGGATGTTGGCAATGCCAGTGGGTTTAGGGTAGGTTTAGTCAGTATGCAGTAACTCACAGCATATTAGTGAGTGTCCACCCAGGTTCCTGACATAACTGAAGAAGGCCGTGTGATAGTCCTACGTGTCTGTTGCAATTGTCTGCTAGAAGTGGCCCTTAGAAAAGTTCATGAGTGATTGTAGCTGTCTGCTAGTACGGATCACAGATGCCTTCCCAGTCTGGGATTGTGCTCTATCATGTAGTAGCTTCCTCCTGACATTGTACAGCTTATTAATGGCTGGGGTCTACCAGATAGGTCCCCTGCCATTGGAGTAGTGGAGCCTGTTGTTATTTGGGATAGCACAATCCATGCAGTCCACTAGGTGTCCATAGAATGTGTATGTAAAGGATGCAGCAGTGTGAGCCATATTTGCCACTGTCTCAGGGTCTCTGAAGGATACCACCTTGCTTCGGTGAAGTGAGGTGTTGGCTCATGAGATGTTCACCAAGATTACCCAGGATGGGTGTGTGGAGGGTATATGTATGTCCAGTGAGATACATGTATGTTCTGACCTTACCAATGAGGGGTATATCGCTGGTGTGGAACATAGAGTCCCCATGTTGGTGATGATCAGGTCCAATATGTATTCCCCCTTGTGGCTGTGCTGACTGGTTGTGACATAGCATATGAGTCCACAAATTGTAGCGACTGTTGGGTGAGGCTGTCGGGGCTTGAGTAGTATCCCCAGTCAATATTTGTGTATATGAAGTCACACAATATAATGGTGTTTGTGGAGACCTTCATATTCTCCATAGTTCCCACGAAAGCCAAGTGTGGTTCCTGAGTATGGGAGTGTGTTCTGTATCAGGCAACAAACTGAAAGGCAGTATTGCACAATGGTAGTTGTATATGTATGGTATGTGATGCTTTGTGCAGTGCTACTAACCTGGAGGTGTGTATCTGTGATGTATATAGATACTCCCCCTAGTTGTGTTGTCTGTTCCAAGTCTTGTTGTCAGACAGCATGGTATGAAACATAAACTGGTAGTGCTGGTGTGCATAAGCGAGCCTGAACCACACGTCTGTCAGTGCACAGATATTGCTATCCTCCATACTGAGGAGAGTCCTGAGTGGCCACAATATGAGGTTAACACAACTGTTGTTGAGCAGCATTACCCTTAGTTTCATTTAACCTGTAATGTCTATGGAGGTGGGTTTGTCTTCTGAGCCCTGCTTAAAAAAGGCACTATGGTGGTAGCAAGAGCCTTAGCCAGCATTCCAAAGTCCAAGGGTGACATGTGCAAGCTGTCCATAGTGAAGCTATGTGGCATGTTGAGCATATCACCATAGGCTGACAGATGCTGTATCCCCTATGAATGAAACAAATTTGTTAGGCAGCTGTTAAATGTGATACATTTGTCCGTATAGTGTGACATTATAATTGGTGGGTGTAAGATGCTAAACAAGGTCAGGGTCATACTGGCCTGGGCTACATGATCAGAGTATTCCTCCATGTATCATGTCATGTGGTCCAAGGAGTAAAGTCTGAGCTTATACACACCAGCATGGACAATGATGGTGCCAGTCCTGTACTTGCTTTGGAGTGACCTAACTGCCTGTGTTATGCGGCAGATCCTGGCACTCAACAGACAGCCCAAAGTGACTATTCCCTTGTTAGGGCTGGTGAGTGGTACGTCAGTGTGTCTGACAATGTGTCGCCTATTATAAGTGTATTAGGTGTGTTGTTTAGCCCAAAGGGCAGTGACTGTGTGACACACTGACATTGTGAACTATGTGATATGTGGGTATTGTAGTGGGGTAGCAGGTGAGTGTGTGTCTGCTTTGGAGGTCTCTGCTGCTTGGGTAGAGTACATTTACAGCATCCGAGTATGTCTATGTGTACTAATGTGGTTTGAGTGCTGTTGCTAGAGGATATGTGAGACTGATATGTTGTGTGTGTGGTTACCTTCACCACCTGATAGACTGTGCCAGTCATGGGTCGAGAGAGTTCAGCACCCTGTATGTCTATATAGGTGCATCTCACACATATATCTGAGTTTGTCGGGAGGAGGAGAGGGATGTCTGTGTACATGAGGCAGATGTGACATTGTGTCAATATCTCAATATCCACCAGCTGGACTGAAGAGTACACATGAAACCAACCCCTGGACATGCCAGGATATTATCTTGACATACTCTAGCCTGATCACAAAGGATCAGTAGGGTGTTAAGCATGTAAAAGAGTATAACAGGGATTAGTGCTCATGTTCGTTGGTGTTTTGTAAAGAGTAGCTGAGAAGGAGTCCAGACTGAATCATAACACCTCTTTCAGCTATGTCATAAATATCAATGTACACCCATATATGTCCTGAGTCAGGGCGAAATGTACCTGAGTGACAATGCTGACATCATGACAGACAGGTTCATATGTACATAACCATCCCCCACTGACAATAGTCTACATCATCATACCAGGAGATATCACATGTAGAATGGATGAGCAGCTACCCCCACTGCCAAAAGTATGTCAGCAAGTGGAATACGTTGATTCCCAATATGTGTCATGCACAAACTACAGAACAAACAGATCATGCACCTGAGCAGTCAGCTGAGCCTCACCCACTACACAGGATGTGGAACCATTGAATGTGTCACAGCTACATATGGCACTCCCCACAAGTGCTGGTGCACAACACACCATAGGAAGTCAAGTCCAGTACGCCTATGAAGTCTAATCTGCAAGGTCATGGAGTCCATCATGGTTGCAGTCATAAACAGAACTATTGGAAGCTGACAAACACACAACCCTACCAACTGTGGTATGTTCATGTGCGGATCATGGTTCCCAAACATGCTAGACTCTTTGCAAGGCAGCCACCCAGGACATACATCAATGAACACATCTACATGTGTCACGTAGACTTTGAATAGCCCTTTATCAACATCCCAGACACATGTAGTATCCACAAAACCAACAAGCTGTGCATAAATATGTGTTGACATATGACGGAATGTCAATGTGTCCACAGATAGATCACACAAGGTTAGGATTCTGAGGTCTTGTTCAAGCTGTTGACACCTGCTGACCCACATGGACCATTCCTGGAATGGCATAAAACAAAGTGTACACACATCACCATGTCCAGTCTGATGATGTCACCATCCTATAAATACAGCAGGAGAAGGGAAACCAGCCAGTAAAGCAAATAGCACGCTGTGTTTATGTGTCTCTCTCTAGTATCATAACCATAGCTAGGTAGGGGTTTGAATCCTGCAAACTCTGTGTGTGTGTAGGGGGTGTATGTGTGCAGTGTCCTTTGAGACATGTTCCCTTTTTGGAGACTGGGAAAACTCACTAAATGTGATACATTCCTCTTTGGAAAGTCTGATGATGTCACCATCCTACAAATACAGCTGGAGAAGGGAAACCAGCCAGTAAAGCAAATAGCACGCTGTGTTAATGCATCACTCTCCAGTATCATAACATAGTTAGGTAGGAGTTTGAATTTGCAAACAGTGTGTGTATGTGTGCAGTTTCCTTTGAGAGGTGTCCTCTTTTTGGAGACTGGGAAGACTCACAAAAAGAGGTACATTCCTCTTTGGAAAGTCTGATGATGTCACCATCCTACAAATACAGCCGGAGAAGGGAAACCAGCCAGTAAAGTAAATAGCACGCTGTATTAATGCGTCACTCTCTAGTATCATAACATAGTTAAGTAGAAATTTGAATCCTGCAATTGCTGACTGTGTGTGTGTGGGGGGGGTGTATGTGTGCAGTTTCCTTTAAGAGGTGTTCCCTTTTTGGAGACTGGGAAAACTCACTAAAA
The DNA here is from genome assembly GCF_019279795.1 of Protopterus annectens. Lineage (NCBI taxonomy): Eukaryota > Metazoa > Chordata > Ceratodontiformes > Protopteridae > Protopterus > Protopterus annectens. Next base: position 1,736,924,049 of record NC_056733.1, on the reverse strand, counting down.
GAGGTACATTCCTCTTTGGAAAGTCTGATGATGTCACCATCCTACAAATACAGCAGGAGAAAAGCAACCAGCCAGTAAAGCAAGTAGTGCACCATGTTAATCCGTCTCTCTCTAGTATCATAACATAGTTAGGTAGGGGTATGAATCCTACAAGCAGTGAGTGTGGGTGTGTATATGTGCGATTGTCTTTGAATGGAGTGCCCTTTTTGGAGACTGTGAAAACACACTAAAAAAGGTACATTCCTCTTTGGAAAGACTGATGATGTCACCATCCTACAAATGCAGCAGGAGAAAGGAAACCAGCCAATAAAGCAAATAGCGCACCATGTTAATGCATCACTCTTAATTATCACAACATAGTTAGGTAGGGGTTTGAATCCTGCAAATGCTGACTGTGTGTGTGTCAATGCGGTGTGGGTTTTGCTTTTACTATGGTATGACATAGTATGATTACAACAGTAAGTGCATTGCACGCATCAGGTATCTGAGTGGCAAATATATATGTGTACATGTCCCCTCAATCAGTACACAGGTGTGAAGCCTGCATACTACATGAATACATTTGTTTCCATTGACAGGTTGTGCCGCTGCTTCTCAGTTCGTAGGTCACATATGTAGGTATGTGACAAAGCCATCCACTGTCATGTTCTGTGGCACACACACCCATGACAGTTACGTAAGAGTAGTGTGAGTGAGGGTATATGCCTGGGATATGCAGATATGGTCATATACAACAAAGACTGCCAAGAATGGACAGTCTTTATAGGTGTATGACTGCCTTGTGGATATGCATTCAGGCCTCTAATGTCTTATGTGATACACCTTGAGACTCCACAATACCTATGGATATGTGGATACCAAGGGACACATGACATAACATGAGGCTGTATGTACACATTGGTACCTGACATACATGTTGAGGGCTACCACCTTTGTGGTACTGATGGGATAGTATGTATAGTACATGAGGATGACTATGCCATAGTTGGCTTACTGCTATACAGCATGTATCAGACAACAGGTATCTGTCTGTATAATACCCTTGTGTAGGATATGCGTCCCATCCAGGGAATGCACTGTAGGCCAATCCATGCATTTCAAGATTTGGATGGACACATCCCTAGTGTGTCTGCATGTACCTAAGGGGGCTATATGTCAAACAGGTGTGGTCACAGGAATGGGTGGTGGTCATTACCACTGGTTAGTGTTATAGTGTAGCACCAGAAGGATCCAATTGTTACTGGGTTCCCTAATACAGTGTGTCATTTGTCAGGACATCATCCAATGATTGCTTATAGTCATGCTGCTGAGGTTGTGTATACTACCAGACCGCAAATCATTGACAGATATTAATGGTATCACCCACAGCATAGTGTCAACCCATGTCATACACACGTCTACCCATGTTAGTACATAACTGTAGTAGAATGCATACTGGCCATTGAAAGATACTATGAGATGTTAATAATGTGTATGACAGGGTATGCCACACGTCCCATATGTCCACTATGCACGTACATCCAGACAGTGTGCACCCATCATGTTCACAGATGTACACTTGCTAATCTGTACTGCACACATCACACACGTACTGTCCACTCACTAACACATGCTGGCAACACATTACACTTCAGCCAAGTGGCACATGGGTGGACAATACATACTCAGACCTAACAGTGGAGTAAACAATGCTACATTGACAATCTGAGCTTTGATGCATAATGTCTGCTCAGATATACCTACAATGATGTAGCTACACTTCCTTGTTGACAACCTGCTATTATTGCTACACTGCTATAGTGTCACCCCGTGCATCAGCACCATGTTAGTCTGTCCCTCCATCATTGATGCAGATGACAGGAGGCGACACAGGTACCATCATATGCACAAGGCATTTTGTTGTGTGCCAGAGCCTGACATTGACCCATCCAATCGACATGTCTGTATGTGTGTGTGTGAGGGACAACAGTACAGCATGGGCCAATGTTGATGTAATGTGTGTGCGTATGAGCCCTAGTTGTTTGTTTAATGTGTGTTTGTTTGCATGCACACAGCTCCACCATGTGGCTGCCATATACGGTAGTTTGTGGGACAGCCACAGACTGTACCTGCTAGGCTGTACAGATCACTGTCTCTTGCCACGGACATAGTACCTGTGCCTGGCAGGGGTGCTATGGACAGTATCAGGTTCCAACCCTGACTGGGTACTGTCATCAGAGGCAGAGGTATGATGACTGGACCCATGTCCCTGCTGGGACTGGCCAGAGCCACGTGCACGTGGTCTACTGGGATGGTCAATGGACAGGCCAGCCCCAGCATTGCTGGGGCTGGTACTGCCACTACAGGAGCGGCTGTGAACTGTGGGCCGTCTGCAACCACTGCCAGCTGTTGCTGTTGCTGGCATGTGTCCGCGTCGACATCGCAACCGTCCTGCACGGTCCTGGCTCATGGAAGACATTGTGGAGGGGCATCTAATGTCTCCCGCCAATGTCTATCAATGACCTCGGTGTAAGTCCGGATGGCACCGGCAAGGTCACGGATGCTGTCATTGATAGCGGTGTAATGTGCCCTCTGCGCCCTAAGTCCCTGCCTGGTGTACCGTTCCATATGTGCCTGAGCCTGCATTACAGCCCGGAACATACTGGTCATCATAAGACCTGTGAGGGCACGCATTCCAGGGGTAATACGACCAGTGGTGCTCCTCCAAGAACCCCTGGATCTCCACCTATGTGGTACTGTTCCGGGTCTATGGCTATGGCTGCTGTGAGGTGATGCAAGTGCCATGGGTACCACACTCTCCTGGTCAATGCCAACTGTATGCTGTCCCTCGCCTATGGCCATTGTTGGTGAGGGATGTATTGACAGTATGAGTGTGCGCATAGATGGGGTTGAACACTGTGTACTGTTGATTGGCGGACCAACGACAGACCCTGTCAAATCTTCCTGTGCCAAAATACATATGTCATCATCACCACTATTCGTGGCAGTGGCTTCAGGTTGCCTGCTGCTTTCGCCAACCCCTAACTCAGCACCTGTGAGAGGAAGACAGGGAACACACTTTATGGTCTGCACATGCACATATGCACACATGCACACATGCACACATGGACACATGCACACATGCACACATGAACACATGCACACATGAACACATGCACACAAGCACACATGCACACATGCACACATGAACACTAACACACACCTCACTACAGCACATACACACACATGCCAGCAATCCAACACATACTCTATAGTGGGTGAAGGTGGGTGTCAGTATCACAAGGTAAACAGTCGCCGCACACGTATCAACATGCAGAATATGTGTTGCACAAGACCATGCAGTGCAAGTGTAGATGCCCCTATTAAATGGCAGTATACATGGCTTTGATGTAATTGTGTAGTTGTTCAGTGATTGGCTACACCCTGGAACACAATGTGTACATGGGCACAACATTGCTGTGCAGGTATTATCAGCTCTGCAATGCCCTGTGTACCATCACTCACAAGTATACATGCCATGGCTGCATGTGTTATCTGTGTGACACATAGATATCCATGTCTGAGTGCAGTGTCTGTGTCCATAGCAGATAATAGTGAGCACGGGTGTAGCACATGCATGCCATGTACACACACGGGATGTGCGGTGCATGTTGATGGGAAGGAATCCCAATGGACGACATGGCCAGTGTACAGTGTTTATGCTGAGTGTGGGACATATTGCAGATATTTGTGTGCCAGACATGGCATGGCATGCTACATGACTGCAACATTAAACACCACACATACCCAATGTGTGTCAAGTGATCTATACACCCACTAGCATTCCAGGACATATATGTGGCACTTTGTGTGGATGGTGACTGCTGTACATATTGTGTATACTTGCATATGTAAGCACACAGACAACATGCTATGCATATTGTGTATAGGTGCATATGTTTGCACACACACAACACTGAGGTGCAAAGCAATGACTGCTGTGAGTAGTACTGTGATCACTGTAACTGGATGGGGTGTAGTACCCTGTGCCATCATCAACATGCATCTTGTGGTCACTCACAGCTACTAATGTGTGCAAGACCACTGCCTAGCATGCTGTACCTGAACTGCAGTGTCATGGCTATGTTCACAATTACACAGCCACCTTGTACATGGGTGTGTGAGGTGCCCAGTAGGGAGCATTGCCTAATATGACTGTGTTATGTGTTGCAGAGTGTTGCACAGCCCCATGATAGGCTTCTACCCCTGAGGTACATCATGTGTGTGCATGACCTGTGGGATACTGAAGTGTGACCTTACAGCGGGTGTGTGGTAATGCCAAATGTAGCATGTTTTCATGTACTGTGTATGATAAACATGTTCTGTTGTGTACAGCTGTAGCAACTATGCATATCCAATGTGCAGTGCAGTGTTTCCACAATTGTGTCTGCACATTGCATGTAAATGAGGCAGCTACTGACTTTACTGAGATGATTGATGTCTCACAGCAAACATGCACAGCATGCATTATGTGTAGGTGTGTTATGTGTACATGGCCTACACCTCACCTATGACATGCACATTTCATTACCAATATTAAAGTGTTAACACACTCACCAGCATGTATTGTCTGCCCTGCTGTCACACCAGAGGGACCTAGAAGAATATGACACAGTTTGTCAGTGGCCACAACTGTGGCATTGCTACTGTGAGTGTGCTAAACAACAGTGGAACAACAGTCAACAGTCACAGGTGTATGGATACTATTCCAGATATCAGTATTGCACATGTTAGGCAGCACAACTGCTGAAGACACAGTACACATCTCACATATGCATATTCTAATACAGGTAACGATAGTCTACAGCTAGGGTGTATTACCTGCATGCTCCATGTCATCCTGCTGGGTGGCTCCGGCCTCCATGATGACACATGTGTGACACTGTTGCTGCTGTAGGCCAGGAGCCACCATGCTTAGGAGCAGCTCTTCCACTCTGGTGAGGGGGGGTGTATGCCCACCCCACCATCTGTGGCAAGCTGTTGCCTATGGATATCAGACGCATGCTGCCGGACATGTCTAATTAAATCACTGCAGTGATGGCGTACATGCTCATAAGTCCAGTTATGCATGCCTATGTCATTTACCCGGCGAACAAGGTCTTGCCACAGTGCAGTATGGTCATGCTGGTGCTGGCTGGCCCTGGAAAAAAAGCAGGTTGTAGTGCTGCACCAGACTGTTCAGAATTTCCTGCTCCTCCGCAGCTGAATACGATGAGTTTCATTGATGAGACATAACCCTGGAAGTCAATTAAACGATATGTGTGAGCATGTCATGTGGCACACTTAACATTATGAAGTACAGATATCACTTAACTGCCATATATAGCATCTATCTGTCTATCAGAGGATACATACATTCAATACCACATATCAGTGCTCAGCCCACAACTAGCTGACAGTGCCTACAACACTCTATAGAACACACCAGTATACACCAGTAGTTGGCACACTGTTTGGGATACAATACACAACCTCGCCACGGGAGTATATATCAAGCTAATGCATGAAGAAATATGTCATCCAATGCAATGAATGTCATGCAGATTTACAGTATTACCGGTAAACCACCCTAGTCTTTGATGCCATACCCCTACCTGACATATGTGCACAGTTGTTGATATGTCTGGCATACTGCTGTAACAGAGTACACATGTTGCTAGGTACACACACATACCCTGTAACACACATGTCATTGCGGGCATGGTACATGCATCATTAAGCACACATCAGACATACATACGACACACAGATGTATGCCGACACAGATGAGCATTACCTGTGTACCTTATAGTACTGTGTGCCCCTACTTACAGATATCTATGCCTGTGGTATGTAATCTGTGCAGACTACAGGAAACACACAATACAGTGTTACCAGGGACTGTGAACATACACCATACTGTGTTGTTTAGGCCTACAGCTTAAGGTAGTACAACAGTTCATATGTGAGCTGGAGTCACCAGCAGTACCACTTACTGAGTGTACATGTATTGCTTCAGCCTATATTGGGACACCACAGTTGTACACAAGGAACTATGTCACAACATATGCCATCCTACTATGTCTGCATCCCAATAACTGACACATCTTTCTCCAGCCTCACACCTAGGACACAAACTACCATGACAGACACAACCTCACACTAAGCTATCACACCTTTACAAACCTTGCACACAGTCACTGTCACACTCATTTCAACTCACATAGCAGGTATTGCACTGAGTACATGTGTGTGTGCATTGTGTCATAGGTAGGTAATACACTATTGGCTCTAGGGCCTAGAGCAGCCTAGCCATATGCTACCCTGGCCTTTGACACACATGTAATGTGATTTCACTTGCTCCTGTCAACCAGATACACAGAGGTGACTCCCAGGGCATATTACCTATCTCCAAAACAATCATCAGGGGTATGTATGACATCTGCTAATGAGGAGCATTGTTTGTTCATGCTGGGTGGTTTAGTCCAGAGTATGGCATATTTGTGGATAGGAACCTGTACCTCCAGCATGTGCTGTTTAGTGAGGTGACAAGGATTAGGGCCCTAGGTCATGTAGCCCGGAGGGGTTGTGAGGTGTTGTCATGGTGGTTGGCCAACTGCTATGGGTGTGAGATATCTCTGTATGCCTGGCAGTGGTAACCTCTGGGTGGGTGGTATGCATCACACTCTAGCTGTGGTTTATGAGTCAGTCTGCATAGGGCATGTGTTTGAGGGCAGTATTACTCTTTGTTAGGTATGTCTGTGGCCTTTCCACTTGCTGTAGTTGTCATGTGAGGTACATACCACATGGGGCATTGTGATGAGTAGAGGGGAACACCAACCTATATTTCCCTAGATGACACACCTTTTGTGATGACAAGTACCACATAGACAGATTACATTACTACTGTTGTCACTGTGATTATCAAAGGGGAGCCTACTGTCCACCTGTGTCCCATGTACTCTTCTGACACCATCAGTGTTAGGCAGGCTACCACCTATGTGGCAGTTACTGCAAAAGGTGTTTTGGAATGGGGTATGGCACTGCGATATCAACACTGGTGTTCAGTCCATGCCTTGGACAACAGGCACCTGTTGCAGTACATATGACCCCATGTCTCCCTCACTCTCTCTTATATATATATATATATATATATATATATATATATATATATATATATATACACATACATACATATATACATATCTATCCATATCTATACATAGCCATACATATCTGTACATAGCCATACATATCTATACATATCCATACATATCTATACATATCCATACATATCTATATATATCTACATATACCCATATATATCCATATATATCTATATATATTTTTATATGTCCGTATATATTGATATATATCTATATTTATCCATATATATCCATCTATATCTAAATATATCCATATATATATCTATATATCTATACACACATATATATGTATATATACATGTATATATACACATACATGTAAACATCCATTGCTGTAAATATAGCTGCACATATAGGCACATATACTGCCCACATTTCATGGTGGGGATGTCAATTATGCAACAGTTGTGAGACATACGGTTATGTAATACTATTGCTCAATGTTGTGCATAATGCATTCTGCTGTCCTCAGGCCATATAGCTGTTGCAGGCCTCTCTGCCTGTAGCTCAGTCCCACAGCGTTTAAAACCACATGACATATACCAGCACTGCTTGCTTTCTGCAATGCCACACACTACAACCTACATACATATGTGCACATAGCAGCCTTCAACAACATACTTATGTCCAGCCTTCACTAACAGTTGCAGTATGTCCCTTGCCCTATGCAAATGTGCATGTACATATAGATATGGACTGCTGCCACGTATGGATGATTCACAGTATGTAGAGTACCCTTCAGACACATCTTTCAGATGTCACCAAATACATATCTGTTACATACCTTACCTTTGTATTCCTCACCTCCGTCTGTTGTAGGTGTTGTTTTTTTATTGTTTATTTATTTATTTTTTTTTGGTTTTCTTTCCTATGTGTATTGCTGTTTGTTTTCAGTGTCTGTCTCCTTCTGCCTGTTTGTGTCTGTCTGTCTCTGTCTGTCTCTCATGCTCGCTCTCTCTCTCTCTCTCTCCCAGTTGTTGCAATGATATTATTGCATGTGTGGACAGCAGATACAGACTGCTTTTCTAGGTATCTGCACATGTGCATGTGATGACCTCTGCACCAATTGGTGGCCACCATTTAGGAGCTGCATGCAGCCTGCTGTGTGGTAATTGCAGTTCTCACTGTGATTTCAGGACACTGCTATAAAATGATAGGTTAGGTAGGCATAGGCCTTTCAGTTTTGAAAAGTGGGGACCATGCTTGTTTGCTGTTGCTTCTTCCAGAATATTCTTCTCAGTGTGTAAGTTTACTCACACCTCCTAATGCTAACACTGGATACATGGGAGTATGTACTTTCTTTTGGAAATAGGGAATTAACTGGCATACAACAGTAGTTATTGCAATGTATTCCTATGGCTTTCCTATTTTCCCTTTACATTCACTCCTTGTAATGCATGCTATATTTCTTTATTGCAATGTATTTCTATGGCTTTCCTATTTTCCCTTTACATTCACTCCTTGTAATGCATGTTATATTTCTTTATTGCAATGTATTCCTATGGCTTTCCTATTTTCCCTTTACATTCACTTCTTGTAATGCATGTTATATTTCTTTATTGCAATGTATTCCTATGGCTTTCCTATTTTCCCTTTACATTCACTCCTTGTAATGCATGTTATATTTCTTTATTGCAATGTATTCCTATGGCTTTCCTATTTTCCCTTTACATTCACTCCTTGTAATGCATGTTATATTTCTTTATTGCAATGTATTCCTATGGCTTTCCTATTTTCCCTTTACATTCACTCCTTGTAATGCATGTTATATTTCTTTCAGCACCAAGTTATTGTATATCTGCTGTGGCTTAGTGGTATGTCATGCCGACTGGTGAGTCCAAGGTGTGGGGTTTGAGACTGACAAGGGTATTTTATTTTGCTGCTGAGCAGTACAAGGGCCTTATCATACAGTAACTAAGGCACTTTTAAGCAGTTGTAAGCGGGTTTGCGCGATGCTTAGCGATGCTTAGCTAAGTGCACACAAGCTCACACTCACGCACCCCCGCTTACTACTACTTAAAAGTGCTTACTCCCACTAACCCCCACGCTAATTCCTTTGAAAGAAAAGAAAATGGGGAATTAGGAAAGTTGTGAAAAAGGGGGCACAGAGAGGGATAGACAGTAGGGAAACCAGCTGAGATGTGCAAGAAGGGTGTAGGGAAGGCCCATAGCTGCCCATTTCTTTACCAGCAACAGCTGTGCATATGTTCATAATTTGGTGTGAAATTTGCAACCTTCCACCCCTGAGAGAGGGGTGAGGACAACAGAGTATGTTTTAGTGCCAATTATAATTATTAGTTTACATGTCTGGCGGACATGTGTGCGAAATGGGCAGCTATGTATGGGGCATAATTTTTTTGTGGGAACAGATTGCCCTTTTTTTTTTATTTTTTTCAGGTGAGAGTGGAATGTCAGGTAGGGGATGTAGGTATATTTGGGGAGGTAGGTTGGGGAGGTAAACAGACAAGACAAACAAGACGTATACAGGGACAGTATTTGACACATGGGGTGGGTGAACACAATTGACGGAGAAGGTTGTTTGGAAATCGCAAGCCCATAAGCCCACAGATGGTAACAGTGGAACTGAAATCCCCACCCATGGGCAGTTACCACTGCACCTTCACAGCCCCAAGGGTGGCTGTGCTGGGGGCTGAGTAGGACGGGCAGGCTCACCTGAGATGCGCCACTCACGCCTCGAGCTGGCATAGGGGATCAGTGACTGAACACTTGATCTCCCTACACACCACAGCCCGGACCCTTCGAAGGGTGACAGGTGGCCCTTCTCTGCCCACGCTTGCATGGGGGGATGAGCCACATCCCCTGCATCACTTCAACCCGAAGGTGGCACAGGACCAATGGAGGAGGGGAGCCCGGGCTGGGCACCAGAGCTGGTGGTGCCAGGTGCACTCGCCAACTGAGGAGGGACAGGTGGGTCCACTGGGACCGGCCTTCCCATACGTTCTGTGATTAGGTGTGTTTAATTACAACATAAACAACAACATTCCAGATTAGTTGTAACAGCATGCAGTAATATTCCCATTAACCCAACACACCAAGGTTCCAACAGTTGAACAGCAAGCATAACACATGCATATATTGAACGACAGTGGATATTCCAACAGCATGCAGGGATGTTTGGTAGCAACAGGCCACCATGAACGTGGTGTTTGAACAGGGCACATGCATCAACATCAATGCAAATATTTATAAAACAATAGGACATATGTCCCAACAAATATTTAAGATTACACATACCCACTGAGGTGTGGAATTGCATGGTTTATGCACATACAGTAGGGTGTAGAAAAAACCTCGGTTAACATCTTATAATGACCTTTTAGTCTACACTACATTCCCAGTGACTGCAAGTGTATATCCCCTACCTGTAGTATTACACTTGCCACCATACATTAGGTTGTGTCATGGGTTTGGCTAGTTCAATATATGCTTGACCTATATCTGACATACTAACTCTCCAGGATGCAGATGTTACTGCTACATATTTCTTGTTTGCATTTATATTTCTTTATCTACATATCTGGGATGTTTTCACATGACATTTTCACTTCAATTTGTACAGAACCCTGCATTTCTTGACACACACTCACATTTCTGGTGAATAATTACATGCTACATGTGTGTCAGGTTTACTTATTCATGCCAGCCAGTAACTGACTATTGTGGACTGTATATATGTTTCACAGCTACTAGCACTTCCATCACCCACTTTATATGGGACTGCATAACTCTGGGCTGCCAGCACATTTTCAAACAGTACTGTTTGTATAATGCAAGGGTACAACAACATTTCAGACTCTGTGACACAGACACACTCTGGGTTTTAGACCTTTATTAATGACATTGCACACTTTTCCATAGGCTCACTACTTTATTTGTTTTAACGGTTTTTATGGCAGACATGTTCAAGACATATTATACCTTTATTAATAGGTTAGAACAATCTTTTTTCAGGCTCACTCACTTATGTTATATGACAGTGCCTGCAGGGATATTATTCCAGACATATGTTACCTTTCTTAATGGATTACTACACTCTTTTTCTGCCTCGCTGACATTTTTGTCTGACAGTACATGCAGATGACTTATTCAGGCAATTCTATGGCTGTTTTATTGGACTACAACACTTTCTTTCATGCTCTCTCCCATATTTTATATAACAATACATGCAGAATAATCACTAACCTGCCTGGTGGTGCAGCCTTAGCAGCCTATTAGCATAGGCTTGCTGATTCGCAGCACGGTCACCTGCAGCTGTAAAGTAAATGAAGGGATATTGAGACATACCTATCCATTATACATACTCCATTATCAATTCTTACATACTGCATTCCATGGCTACACACTCAGTTGTGGGGCATTCTGCATCCCGCAGGCCTCCTGTATCCACTGGTTCAGGTGGTCCTGCTTTCATCTCTTCAGGTCTGCATGATGGTGAAGGACCTGCTCACCAGTCCGAGGAATACCTGTGGCACTGGTGAGGTCATGAGCTAACCGGTTTCAAGCTTCTGCCTTGTACTCCATCCCTTGGAATTGGCCCTGCAGGAATCTTGTCTCGTGATGGTGGACAAGGAGCCAAACCATGTATTTGGACTCCTCGATGCCCCAACATTGCGCTCGGAAGCATGAACCCTCTCCTGCCATTCTGACTGCAAATGTGAGCTACAGTCAGTTATGGTGAGTATTCCCACCTATGGGGCTTAAATATGCTGCATTTCCCGCACTTTTTTGTGATTGGCCGTTTTGTAAAATTCTTGGCTGACTGCAGACCTGCTTAGTAATGGTTAAACTACCATTCGTAAGTTTATGAATGTTAATAGTGGCTGTTTCCCCTATGTTGTCATGGCTTAGTGGTTCTGTACTTTGATTATGATGCAAAGGGTCCTGGGTTCGAACCTTGTCATTCTTTTATTTTAATACTGTCTAGACAGGCTAGGGGGTGTGGCTGCATTTAAGCAACTTAGCTCTACATTGCTCCATGGTGCCCTGGTTGGCATGGCGCGCACGTCCATGCAAACACATTGCGCTGGGTAAAGCGCTTTTAAACCTTGGGCAACTCTATTGCACTGGGTAAAGTGCTATTAAACTATGGGCAACTCTGCTTATCTGGGTAAAGTGCTATTAAACTATGGGCACCTCTGTTTAGCTGGGTAAAGCACTATTAAACTATAGGCACCTCTGTTTAGCTTGGTAAAGCACTGCTTAACAGCAGGCTATTATATATCTGGATCCTTTAAAAATATATGTTTTGTTCACTGATACATTGGCCATTTCACTGCTTTTAATAATATTTTAATCATATATGTCTGGTATTATTTCAAATACTGATTTAAAACATTAATAAGCAAGGGAGTGGTGGGACTCGAGCCGTGAATGCCTCCTTTTTGTGCATATGCTCTACCATTACGCTATTGCTATTTGGGTTAATTTGCATAAGTAGTTCTTATATGCTCTTCAATGTCACAATTGCTAACTGTGGTTAAGCAATGGGCACACCCGCGCAAACAAGCGCAAATACGGGCAGCTATATTGTGGATTTAAAAAAATAAAATTAATATTTTATGTTTTATAACTGTGATGGGGGTTTACAGTGTCAGGGAGTGTGGTGTTGGGTGCAGGTACATTTGAGCGAACTCGCTCTTGTCTGTTGACATTATGCTTTTTAAAACCTTGCAGGGGCGTGGACTTTTAGACTGCTTGGCAGTCGGACACACCCTCTGCTTTCCTACTCAGTCCGTGTAAGAGTTATGGATGAGTCAGCATGCCTTCATGAATATTCATGGCATGCTGACATCATACTGTTCAACTGCAGCCTCCGAGTAAGACATATTAAGTCTTACACGGAGGTTTCATGAATCCGGGAGCTTGTATATTAACATACAATTTGTAGGTAGAACAGGTTATGAATATATTATCTAAATATTGGTTTATGATGTTGATGGATACTAGTTGGACAGAAATAATAGGAACTAAACCTAGATTTGTGCTCAAAATGGGTCACGACATTAAATGGTATCTGGAGAGATATAATCAAATGACATCCATAATAAAAAACAACAAAGGGAAACATATTGTAAAATGTGGTATGTGTAATCAATGTGGATACATATTAGAAGTAGCTAGCATTAAGATTGATAATATGGGTCATACAAGGATCAAATTTAAATATGGCAACTGTAAAACCAAAATGATTATATATTTGGCTAAGTGTATTGCATGTTCCGGTTTTTACATAGGTAAAACTGAAAGATGTTTTAGAAAACTTATATACGACCATGTTTACTATATAAGAAAGAAAGATACTACTAATGCATTATACAGGCATATCGAAAAGATGGGAGACACTCATGAATTCAGGCTTGCTATATTAGAAATCATTAATATAGAGCCTCGGGGGTGTGACCATAAAACATTACTAGCGTTTAAGGAAATGTGGTGGCAATTATATGTAGATGCCACAAATCCACCTGGACCTAATGATTATATTTCCTGCAAATCAATTTTAGAGATACATTAGACCCCTTTGTATTATGTGACTAGTAGTGCACATTCAGGTTTTGTATAATTGCTTACTATAACTAATCATTCCACGTACATTTCATAGGGAGTGATCAGCTGTAGCTCTCGTTGTCATCATGATGTACATAAGTGCATACAGTATTGATATAGAATATGAGTAGTTGATGTATGTATTAATTTCAATAGCATTCATTTTGTAGATGATCACATAACATTTTATATACAAGGTATGTCATATGTTTTTAGGATTTAGGATAACTGTTATTTAGTGACAAGCACATATTACGCAATGTAATAATTTCATTAGTTATATGTATATATATATATATATATATATATATATATATATATATATATATATATATATATACATTTTTTGTCCTTCATTCATTTTTAGATTGTTAAGTTGATTTAAATTGTTAGATGGTTAGGGTTATGAGTTTTATATGATGTCTGTGTAAATATTCCTTTGGGCACGTAGTTCATGTTGCAATGTGTGTATAATTTGTATACGGCATTAAATGCCAGATTCACTTATTTTTGGCACCAAATTTTAAACAAAAGAAGTGTTTGTTCAGTGTTTTAGTGTTCTGAAGAAGCTCACATTGTAGTGGGTGAAAGCGCTTAACATATTACTGTGTTTTTTACTACTTTTTATGTTTTTTATGGCTTTTTACGGCTCAGTGTGTTTGGAATAAATTCCGTTTTTTACAAGAAGAAGAGGTTGGGGAACTTATTGGTGATAGCGCGTTTGTGGACTTTACATTTAAAACTATGTATAGACCAATCAAGGTTATGCTCATTGAAGTCACCAGCTACAATATCAAAGTTACCAAGAAAAGGTTGACAATATTTTTGCAAAGTAGTGTATCATCTATTTTACTGATATTGTGAGGGCAATAGAATAAAGCTACATCCTTGTGGTGTCCCTTATCTCTTATTTTCACTGATAGAAATTCTGTTTTGATATCAACAAATGTAGTACAAAGATGAAAACTGAAACTGTCCCGTCCTTCTTAACTTGTCTACCCATATGATTTCCCATGTAACCTGGAATAGACAGAGGTCTCTTATTATCTCAAAACTGCTCGTAGTTATTATTAGAATATCAAATTCATCACCACCTATAATAGTCTCCAGGACAGAAAAAATGTTATTAAGTCTCCAAGCAGTGGTCAAGACACTTTAAACAGTCCTTTCCTTTACTAAACAAATATCATTTATTCACTCCAAAAAGATTTTGCCATAATAGTTAATTATTTTCCCACCAAATGATTGTGTTGATTTCCTATATGAAGTCTGTCATTACAGAAGCAGGACTGGTTTATGTCCAACTTTTTCCAGATATGGATAACATCTACTATACTATTCAAATATATTCTTCCAATAAAAGTTGTAAAAGACATTGCTTTTACCTTAATAACACCATGAAAATGTGGTGCAGGAATAATATCACAAAACAACAACCTAAAGTCATAAATCTTACTTAATTCAATGATTTCCATCACAGTCTTTTTCCAAAAATTCTTTACTTGTTCTAGTAACATCCTTAGTACCAGCCACACCATATACCTTACTACATCTGCACATAATATTTATACCATATTTTACATCACACTTCTTGCAGTCTTTCGTATATGACACTGTAGCTAAATCTCACTGAATTCTGGAAACCAAAATTTCAAACCCCTTAACATTGAGTTGTCCATTATTAGAATTTTCTTTCCTCTATCTTTGTAGAGGTTGGATCAGTTATTTGACCAAGAATGTTCATTATTTAAACATTGTGATAATTCTATGTCAGAGAACCCCCATTACTCTTCTTCTGTTTTTTATTAAGACTATGTGGGGACTCACTCATAAACTTCTGCTTTAAGCCACAATTTCTTATGGTACACTATAGCACCATCTCATGTGGTCCTTGAAGCAACATCACTACACATATCAGAATGAATCAACTTATTAGCCTCAGACATAACAACACTCATTATGTGACTTTCAATATCCAGTTTGGGATTATAATTATATCCCTCAGTCTGAGTACCTACATCTGAAAAGAAAATGAAGAAGACTGCATATAATCATCTATTAATTATCACCCATCCCATAGTTTCTAATCAGTCCATTGCACCCACTGTCTGTAAACCAGCTGTAGTCATATTTAATTGTAAACTGCCATAGGTATTAACCTAATAGAAAAGCAATGTACAGTTTGAATACTAACATTTTAATATCTTAACAACATTTTTTTTCTTTCATTTCTTGTGAGAGACCAGAGATGTATCCTTGATTATTTATCACACAGTTCTTACCAAATTTGTCTCCGATGGACTCCTTCCAGACATACCCCATACATTCTATACTTATTACACCTAAACCTGTAACATCTAGAAAGTAAATTGTTAAAATAATAATCAACCATCTGATTTTTATTTAGAGGTAATGCTCTCATCTGTGTACAAAGCAAAGACAACAACCAGTACAATCAGAAGTAAAGAATAACAACCTTAATGAGTTGTATCAAAAAATAAACACATAAACATACATTTAAAAATCTTGCACAGAAATTAGTGTCCCACTGCCCTTCACTGCCCAAAATGCCTAACATGAAAAGATGCTTAAACGTGTCTTTGCATCTTCATATTGACGTGGGATATGTCTACTCATGAGCTGAGCTAATATAATAGCGAGCACACTGCCCCAATCTCAAGAAACACCTGCTGGTAGAAGCATGCATTATCCATGCTTTCAGAAATTAAATAACAAAGACATACTCACTCCCTTAACTATGTTCTTAAAAGGACAAACAGTAAAGGTAACTACAAACTAGAAGAGATTTCTAAAGAATGAAAACAGCGTCCACTTGTGGGCTGAACTAATATATTAGTAGGCACAGATGCAGTTTTTGGAGTTCAGTGAAGAATTCCAAGAAAATGCTTGAAATAATTTGGCTGTACACACTGTTGATAATAAAACTCATTCTAAACACCTGAAGAGATGTAGGATGGTAAAATATAATTATATTAGTCTTAATGATGACATTTCAATAACAAAATTAAAATGTTTAGTGACCTTAAATGCAGTGAAGTTTTCTTCCTTGTTCAAGCATTCTCCCTTGGACAAAGCAGATGTCTGTAAGTGTAGTTATGCATATCCTATTATTCCATTTATTATAGCTCAAATAGCATTAAAAGCAATTAAGCTGACTACAGCAGCTGGGCCTGACAATCTAAAAAGTTTATTTTTATTAAACAGTATTGATCTGGTTCACTGTATTCACTGGCTTTTTCAACTGACTTTGCAGTTAAGGTGCAGATATGGAAGGCAGGAGCTGCTATTCTCATTCACAAAGATGATACAAACAATACAGTGGATAATTATCACACTATTAGTTTAACATGCAACAATGGAAATGTTTTGAATGGGTTCTTCATCAGTTAATGAATGTAGAATTAAGATCTGCTCTCGATATTTTTTAACATGCATTTATTGATGTAAGACCTTGGATGACAAACTTGATATGCTTTTATCAGAATGTATGGGATGCTGTAGATATGGCCTTATTGGTGGATGTGGTGTTCCTGGCTCTTTCAAAGGCATTTGGTTTGTTCTTCACAGTATGATTATTAACATAATGCATGACATCAATATTAACATGTACAGTTTAATGTGGATCAGTAATTGGCTGTCAAAATGGGTCTTTAGAGTTAAATCACTATCAATAAGATGTCAGTTACAACGAGTGTTCTCCAAGAGTCACTGTTACAGACTGTTTTGTTAGTTTTTTCATAAATGAGTTTCTAGTGGAAGAAGACTTGTGGGTGAGTACTTTTGCCAGAAATTCCAAAATTAGGTTAGTCATGACTTCAGTGAATGGTCAAACAAGAATTCAAGGATTTGTGGACAAACTGTCTCTGTTTTAACAGCAATTCTATAACATTCAGTGTTAACAAAACAAAAGTTATCCATCTTGGAAGTAACAATCCACGTTGTTCGTATGCTATGAATAATGTTAATATTTGTGGAGAACCTAAGACAGGGGTTTTGGGTGGTATTGTAAAGAGTAGGATTAACTATGATTATACTGTGCTTTTGGCAACTACAAATTGTTAATTAGTAATGAAGGACATGCTGCCATGCATTACCAGCAGAGATGAACAAGTTGTTTATTCCTCTATTCAAGGCATTGGTTAGACCCTACATTGATTACTGTGTAGTGGCTTGTGTTTACACCCGAGCTTTGTTACTTGTATCAGAAAAGATTCAGAGATATTTCATCAGGCAGATTTGAAGTGTTAAACATTTGAGTTACATGAAAAAGCTGGTTGAGTTGTGCCTGTATTCAATCAGTTATAGTCTAACATGGGGTAATCTTATATTAAATATGATAAATGTTTCTTGGTAGCAACATTAATTATTGATTTTATATCAAATTATTACCAGAAACAATAGTTTATTTGCCAATACACCAACTTATAAAACTGTTTTGAAAAGAAGGTCTTTTCATTTGACAGCTGGTAGACTTTTGAATAGATTACCCAAAGAATTAGAAGGACAGACAATCTCAAGGTATTCAAAGGTGTTTTGGTTCATTACTTTGACAACAGTGTGCTTAAGCCCCCAGTGGATGATACCAAATTCATGTAAGGCAGCCTTCTATGAGTTTAAGATACTCATGCATTGAAGATTGAATGTATTTGGGTTGGAGAAGAGATCCATGTTCTGGCATCGAGTAGTACCATCATGATGTCTGAATTTAGATACTATGGACAATGATGAAAAATATTTTTTTTATGTCCCAATGGTAATCTTCAGCTTCTGAGGAGATCACCCCATTTAGCAACAGCCCATCAGAAAGGTCAGCTTTACAGCAATGTAGTGAGAGTGAATATGAAACAAACATCCTTTCTAACAAGGTCAGTACCTCAGAGAGGTCATGGATGATGAAGAAGTTAAGAGTAAGGAAGAAACTGAAGTTAGAACAACTGAGTGAAGATGGTCTTATTTTTCGATTATCTGAATGAATACAAGGCAACTGTGCACAATTTAACTGATATGACTTCTTCCTCCACACAATTGAAAGTGTTTGAATATGGGTTTTATTTTGTACCAACAAAGAACATTTATTGGATATTTTAATTGAGCTTTGTCTTTTCACTAGAAAATTGAATGTGGAACATTTAATGAACAATATCGGTATTAGTTAGAAAGAGTTACCTATACAGAGTTACATAAACCAAATACCTGTACCCTACCTAAACCCCTATATTAGAAGCTTTTTTATATTTCTGAGGATTAATTAAGAAGATATTTAAGTGTTTATCCCAAAAACAAGTTATTTTATAATTAAACTATTAGTGAAAAGATATCAGTTAATCAATTGAAAATATGAATAATGTATGCTTCATGAAAGCTGACAAGGAGACTAGTATGGTTGTGATGATAGCTGAACAAGACAATAAAAGTACTGAAGTAATGCTGAACAATAAACAAGAGTGTAATGAGAAATGTTTATTCAATGTACATAAAGATATAATAATAATATTTTAATGGATCTAGTGTAGCAAAAGTATATTGACTCTGATGCTCACTCCATTTTATATGTTGACAAGTCAAGGTTAGGAGTGTTTTCTAGGATTCCCAAAATTCATAGAAATTCGCAACAACCACCGTTTAGACTTAGTGTGGCAGAAAGAGTGAATATTACAGAATTTGTTTCTTTGTATATTTGTGGTATTTTAAATCAGTTAGTACAAGCTATGGACTCCTTTGTAAAAAAACAAACAAACAAAAAAACATCAGGGATTTTTTTTTGGACAAACTGCATTACTTAATATAAATGGAGATGAATTTATGTTTCATAGGTTCATAGGTAGGTACTAGGCTATTGGCCCTAGGGTCTATATAGGCCTAGCCAAAAATGTACCCTGGCTTTCACCACCCAAGAAAATTATTTTCCTGTGCCCCTGTCGAGCAGAGCCACAGAAGTGATCCCTGGGGTGAATTTCCTATTTCCCATCCAATCATCAAGATTTTTCTTGAAGAGTGCTAATGAGGAGCTCTGTTTGACATATATAGGTAGTCTGTTCCAGAGTATGGGAAGTCTCTGGGTCAGGAATCTATTCCTCCAGCATGTTCTGTTTATTGTGGTAACAAGGTTTAGGTCCCTCGAGTGTGTAGCTTGAAGGGACTGGGATTTATTTAAGTGGAGCATGTCCAACAGCTCTGGGTTTGACATAGCTTTGTATGTTAGGCAGAGATCACCTCTGAGAAGGTGATATGCGATGAAGTAAAGCTGGAGTTTTTTGAGACGGTCTGTGTAGGGCATCTGTTTGAGGCCAGTAATCCTCTTTGTGAGGTATTTCTGTGGCCTTTCCAGTTCTTGTAGAGGTCTTGTGAGGTACATACCAAAAGGGGCACTGTACTCTATAATGGATCTAATGAGTGATGAGTAGAGGGGAACAATTACCTCTTTTTTTCTGGATGAGAAACCTTTTGTGATGAGGTGAGCCACATAGAAGGATTTCCTGACCACTGTGGCGATGTGATTATCAAAGGAGAAACTACTGCCCACCTGTGTCCCAAGGTCTCATCACATTTTTGGCATTAAGTAGACTACCAGCTATGTGGCAGCTTATGGCTACAGAGTTTTTACCAAAGGGAATGACAATACACTTTTTGGCATTGAGCTTCAGGTCATGGCTTTGAAACCAGGCATCTGTCTCAGTGAGGCCCTTTTGTAGTATGTCCACATCATTAGGAGTTTCGATTATGGCTCCTAGTTTGCAGTCATCTGCAAACTTTGTTAGCCAAAGACATTCTGTGTTAGCCTGTACTTCAGAGAAGTAGATACCAAACAGGAGAGGACCCAGGACTGAACCCTGTGGTACTCCACTTGTCACTGGTCTGAAGTCTGACTTGGAGTCTGCTACTTTCACAGTGTGGGTTCTGTCCATGAGCCAATTGGCAACCCATCTTGAGACATAGGGATTTATACCTAGTTTAGTGAGCTTATCTATAATTACAGAGTGGGGGATGGTGTCAAAAGCCTTGGCAAGATCTAGAAAAGCTGTGTGAACCACCTTACCCTCATCTATGGCTTTGGTGACTGCTTCAAAGAAGTCAATCAGGTTTAGGAGACATAATCTGCCTTTTACAAATCGAACTGGGTAGAGTCCAGAGTTTGGAGATTACCAATGTCTTTCTTTATGAGTTCCATGATGATACGTTCCATGGCCTTGCAGACCAGGCTCGTCAGGCTAATGGGGCGGTAGTTCCCGGGGTCCATTGTGTCTCCCCCTTTGTGGAGTGGGATAACCATTGTAGTGCACTATTCAGTGGGCACAAAGCCTGAGGTGAGGCTATGATTGAACATGGTACTTAGGTAGGGTGCCAGTTCATTCTGTACTTCATGTAGAATGCAGCCTGGGATATTGTCAGGTCCCATGGATGCTGTGTTCTTGGCTTTGGAGAGTGTGTTTTTTACCTGTGCAGCTGTGATTACAGGAACTTTGCTTTCTTCCGGTATAGAGATGGGCCCCCTAGGGGGTGAGAGGGGGGTAAAGTTAGCACTGAACCTATCTGCCAGGATGTTGGCAATATCAGTCGGTTCTGTATATTTAGTGCCATTGTGCTGTAACTCAGAGCACATCTGAGTGTTGTCATTGAGATTCTTGACATAGCTATAGAATGCTTTGTGGTTGTCTTTAGAGTCAGTGGCAATTTTGTTTTCGTAACTAGCTTTGGAGGATTTTATGAGGGATCTCAGCTTCTTACTGAGGTTGACCAGGGAGTTCCACCAGTCATGGGATTTTACTATTTTTTTGCAACTGTTTCTTTCTTCTGTTGTAGAATTTGTTTATGGCATAGGACCGCCAGATTGGCTTCCCTCTTTTGGAGGATAGCATCTTGGTTCTATTAGGGATAGCATGATCCATGCACTCGTGTAAGTGCTTATAAAGTGCATTTGTGTAAGATTCAGCACTCATATCTTTATTGTCCATCTGCATGGGTGTCATGAAGTTTGCCACTTCTGTTTTAAGATGTGTAAAGTTGGCTTTGGAGAAGTTTGTTTACGGTGGTTTCTCTAACTGGGGGTGGGATGTGGATGTCTAGGGTGATTAGCTTGTGGTCGTTTCTGACCAACAAGGAATTGACCTCTGGTGTGGAACACTGGTTGCCCATGTTGGTAATGACCAGGTCTAGGATATTGCTGCCCCTTGTGGGTGTGTGAATAAGATGATCCAAGGCACTGGAATTTATGAATTCCAGAAAACGTTGAGCAAAAGAGTTGGTACATGAGTAGTTTTCTCAGTTAATGGTGTGGTAGTTGAAATCCCCCATAATTAGGGTGTTGAGTTGTACCCTAATAGTTTCCAGTGTATCAAGAAATGAGGAGTGGGAATCCTTGGGCATGGTGGGGGGGTCTGTAGCAAGCTACAATTTGGATTGCAGTCTTGCCCAGAGTTAGTTGCACTTGGATAATATCAGATGCATTATGCTGTGCAACTAGCCTGGATGTGTGGATATCCTTAATGAATATGGACATGCCTCCACCTTTAGTGCTTCATTCCAGGTTAGGTGGCCAAAAGGTGTGGTATGAATTATAGCCTGGTAATGCAGGGGTGCTCTCTGGAGCTTTGAACCAGGTCTCTGTCACTGCACAGATGTCGATGTTCACCATTTTAAGGAGTGCCTCGAGTGAGTGCATTTTGAGGTTTAGACTTCTAGCATTGAGTAGCATTACCCTCAGATTTTGCTTACTTGTACCTGCTATGGTGGTGAATTTGTCATTTGAACCTTGCCTAAAAAAGGCACTATATGGGTGGCAAGAGCCTTAGCCAGTATCCAGAATCCCAAGGGTGAAAGGTGCAGGCCATCTCTGGCAAAGCATTGTGGTCTGTCAATCATGTCGTCCCAGGCAGACACATACTGGATCCCCTTAGAATGACACCAAAAGCTTAGCCAATTGTTGAAGTCAATCATTTTGCCTTGTACTGTGGTATCATTCTGGGTGATGGCAGGATGCTTCTCAGGGCTAGGGTCATACCTGTCTGGGCTATAAGATCGGAGAACTCCTCCATGTCTCTTTTTACATAGTCCAGGGAGGTAAATCTCAGGTCATTCACACCAACATGGACAATAACAGTGCCATATTTGTACTTGTTGTGGAGTGACCTGAGTGTGTACATTATGTGGCAGATTTTGGCACCTGACAGGCAGCTGACAGCAACTTTCTCCTTGTTTAGTCTGGTGAGTGGAACATCCGTGTGCCTGACTATAGAGTCACCTATTACTAGAGTGTTGGGTACGTTGTTATGCCTTTTGGGTTGTGGTTGAGTGGCACACTGAGTTTTTGGATTATGTGGCATTTGGGTTGTGTTGGGGGTGGAGTTTGCTTGTGTTTCTGCTTTGGAGGTCCCTGATGGTTGGGCAGGTTTTTATTGAGAGCCTCTGCGAATGTAGGTGTGTGTTTTGTGTTTCTATGTGTGTGTTTTGGTGGTGTAGGTTTTGAGGGACTATGTGATGAGTATGGTGTGGTGCAAGTGCTTAGCTTCTCCTCTTGACTGTCTAGTCCAGTCTTGGGTGAGGAGAGATTTCCTTCCAGTTTGGCTATATAAGTGCATCTCTCACAGGTTGTAGTGTTGGGTGGTAGGAGAAGAGAGTTGTCTGTGTACATGAGGCAATTGCTGCATTCCCCCAAGATGCCCAGATTCATCAGGTAGACAGGAGAAATCACTGGGAGCTGACCCCTAGACATGCCTGGATAGGTGCTTATTTATTAAGTACTAAAAACTGCTTTCCTCTAGACAAGTGAGGAAAGTTGAGTGCTGTAGTAATTTGCAGCTTATTTAGTGCTTACAGTGAGTTCTGAACAAGTGCTGACTTCAAAGGAACATATTTGAGTACTGAAACTAGAAAACAGGCTAGTTTTAAGAAACAAAATTAAGCTAGAAGGCTTCCCTTCAACACAGAAAGGCTTGGGGGCTCAGAAGCCTACAAACAGTCTAGACCACTTACAGGAAAGGCATGAAACAAGCTTATTTTTTTTTTCTTTCCCATATGCTCTCTTTGTATACAGTTGGAGTGCCAGAAATCAGAATATGATCTCACTGCACTCAGTTGAGTGAGCAAATGAGATGAGCCCAGAAGGAGTATCCACACACAAATTTGCAAGAGGGGCGGGCAGTTTCAAAGCCACCAAGATTAACACCAAAACAAAAACAGGGAGGGGGGGTGAGGAACTAACTGAAATAATAGAGTCAAAACTTCCAGTTCAGTTAATATTCAATGCAACACAAATAAATCAATTAAAATGCTGTATTATTTGAAAAAAGTGCAGATAAAAGGTACTTAAATTCTCTTATATGTCCAGTTGAATACAGCTAAATCTTAGCCGGCCAAAGCTGAGGTTTTAAGCAGAAAATATTCCAAAATGTACCACTTAAATAGGCAGTGACAGGATATCAATGAATGAGACTACCCCCACCTGCAATTACTAACAGGCAATAAAATTCTAGAAAGCACTAACTGCAAAAACAGTTAATATTCAATCAATCACAAATAAATCAAATAAAAATGCTATATGAATCAATTAAAATAAAAAGTGTTTATAAAGTAATCTTATACCATAGCAGGCCTCCTCAACTTACAGGCCAACAAGGCAGGGCTAAGCGCAGCAGCACTTTGGGACAAAGTATTTGGTGTATTTATGGAGACCAGGGAGAATGGGCACTGGGTGTGGTGAGTTAAAATGCTGCATTATTTGAAACCTAGCCAGGCTGACCTACTAAGGCCTCTCCAGCCCTGTCTGAATACAGCAGTTGATAGCCGGCCAAAAAGAGTTTTTCAGCAGAAAATATTCCAAAATGTACCACTTAAATAGGCAGTGACAGGATATCAATGAATGAGACTACCCCCACCTGCAATTACTAACAGGCAATAAAATTCTAGAAAGCACTAACTGAAAAAACAGAGTCAAAACTTCCAGTTCAGTTAATATTCAAAGTAGATATTTGTTCTGTTTTTGCATGTATGCCTACAGAACATGGTAGAGTTTTGCAGGCTGTTTTTAACTAAGTGTTCTAGTCTTAGAACTGTTAATATTAACACACTGTCCTACTTGATATATTTTTGTATAATTTTTTTTAATAAAAAATATTATAAACAATAAAGAAGTGTGGTTATGGGTGTTACAGTTGCACCATTTTATGCAAGTATAGTCATTGACTGGAGGTAAATTTGCATTTTAATAACAGTGGTTGGGTGGGAAAGTGTGTGTGTGTGTGTGTGTGTGTGTGTGTGTGTGTGTGTGTGTGTGTGTGTGTGTGTGTGTGTGTGTTTTAAGGTTTGCAGATGACCTTTTCTTTAAATGGAAAGGGTTTCTAGTATAAATATATATATATTTTTAGTGGAATTCAATAATAATACTAGTTTTTTTTCTAAATTTAGTGTTGACAATACTTGAATGCTTGCAAAATTTTTAGATATACATTTAGAACTTGATAGTACTAACAGTTTATTTAATAGTTGTATTTTTAGGAAAACTACATTTACTGACAATTATTTGCATTTTAAAATTGCATACCCACACTATCTAAAAAGAATATACCAAGATGACAATTAATCAGAGTTTCCAGATTAACCACTAATGATAATACATCTGTGGAAGAAATAAAGTTTATTGTGGGTCTATTTGTGTAATCTGGTTATGATACAACCTTACTTCAGACAGTAGAAGAAATTTAAACAAAAAGAAAAGATAATTTTTCTTATATTAAGACCAGTTTCTTTTGATAAAAATAGTTCTCATATTTCTAAAATGTTTTAACAAAAGATTTTAATTCAAGTTTTACAAGTTTTAATTTGGAATGTATAGCTGAAGTATGTACTATAAAAAGGGTGATTAGTAGAAACTGGAAAATTATATTAGGGAATCAAGAAATATTATGGGCACTAAACCTCAATTTGCTTTTAAAATAACACATTTATTTTGGGACATATTATTTTCTGAGCTATTACAAACAAGTATGCTTAGCTATGTAAGCATGGTGATTGTACTACATGTAGATATATTAGTGAGGGACTGATGGACCTGATTTATTTTTACCAAGTTATAATAGGACTATAGATGTTATGGTTATTTTACCTGTATTATTTATATGCATATAATTTAATACATATGTGTGTGTGTGTGTGTGTGTGTGTGTGTGTGTGTTTGTATAAAGAACAAATCTGAAAAAAGAAGAAAAACTAAATGCAATAAAACCTTCTTATACCACACAAAATAAAGTAGAACCAGTTTTGAGCATTTTCATTCCTTATTTATACTAAGAACATCTTCAAAAAAAACAAATAATGAGAAAAACAGCTCAGTAAGTATTGTTTTGGAACAAAAATGCAATAAGAAATAGAAAGCAAAATGTTGCAACAAAAAAAAAATAACGTTGCTACCATTAGCTAAGTTTATCTAAGGTAATAAAACATCAAAGCAAATCAAGAGGTAGTTAAAATAAATACAAAATAACACACAACAACTCTAAAAAACAGAGATAAAAGGTAGGAATGTGACTCAGTCAGAGGTTACCTGAGCCAGTGTAGGGCAGCTTTAATGTTAAGTGCTTCACTAAGTCCTGGGAAAGACTCTGCATTTAAAAGTAACTGCCATTTCAGTTTCTGTACTACAATAAGAGTATCAATGTCCCCATAAGCAAAACATCTGTCGTACTGCTAATGTGGTGTATGCAGGGGTTTGTGACACCTGTAATGGTTTTTACATAGGAAATTTTCTCATAAACTTTCAAACAGAATTAAGGAGCATTGTGCTGCTATATGAAACAAGAACTTGAAAAATGCATTAGGGAAACAGTTTGAACTGCACAGAGTTTCTCCAGTTTAGATGTCTAGTGTTAGAGTAGGTGGATATTTTTTATGGGAACATTTATGCTCTTATTGAAGTGCAGGAACTGAAATGGCAGTTACTTTTAAATGTACTGACCAGGTTGGTTACAGTACTGAGTTTATTGGTAAAAATAGAGAAGACAAGTGGCCCAAGAACTGAGCCGTTTGGGACACCTACTGAGACAGGTAGCAGGGCAGATATATTATCTTGCCACTTCACTGTTTATTAACATTCAGACAACTATGAAACCATGTGATTGCTGATTGGGAGAGGTTAATGGAAGATAATTCATAGAGTAGTTTTTCATGGGAAACTGTGTCAAAAACTTTTGAGATATTGAGGAAAATGGATGATACAAGTTTGCTGCTGCTTCTGTGTTGGTTGATAGAATTCGTGAAGCTTAGGACAGCAGTTGTTGTGTTGTGCTTAGGTCTTAAACCATGTTGGGTGCTTGAGAGAATGTAATTTTGTAGTAAATAGGTCAGTAGTTGCAAATGGATGCATTTTTAAAAAAATTTGCTTATTGAAGGAGGATGGCAATTGGTCTGTAATTTCATAATTCTGTGGATGTGTCTCCTTTATGCAAATGCATGATGTGGGAGATCTTCCAAAGTTTAGGGACATATTGTTCAGAGATGGAATGGTTAATGAGTAGGGAGACTGGGTGTGACAGAGAATCTGCTGCTAATTTTAGAAATTTGTTGGGCAGTTGATTTGCTGCAAGTGTTATGGGTTTTAGTTGATGAATGAGTTATTTTATGTTGCTGGTCTGTATGGGCTGAAATGAAAAAGTGAATGGTAGAAATCTTCTGAATAGTTAGTGGAATGCTGTTGCTGTTGTTTAGTAGGGACTGTATGGATTTTATGAAGTGTGAGTTAAATTGGGCTGCTGTACTCTCGATGGGGATGGGGAGGCTGGTGGAGGGAGTGGTGGTCTGACCTGAATTTAGCAGTTGTTTTATGCTGGCCCAGAATTTCTGAGGGTTGTTTTGATGTTTTTGTTGGATTAACTTATAAGACTTTTTGTCATTTCGAGTGTATTTTTTAACTAGGTTTCTTAGTTGGTGATAACTTTGCAGGGAGGTTTGGGTTTTAGATGCTTGATAATGTAATCAGGCTCTATCTCTCTGTTTTATTATTTGTATAGTGTCTTTGGTTAACCATTGATTTAGTTTAGCTTTGATACGTATTTTTCTAAAAGGGGCCAGAGACTTGATAGTGTTTAGGAATACATTATTAACGTACCGGACAGCATCATCTAACCAAAGGTGTTTTAGGGAGGCCCGGCTGTGTTGTTTTAGGGTGGAGTTGAAGGTTTCAGTGGAGAAGTGTCTTTTGCTGTAGATATGTTTATACATAAAGTTTTGGCTCGGCATATTTGTTTGTCTGAGGAGGTAGGCGGGCATGCGATCACTAAGGAAGTCTGTAAGGCAGCTAAGTTGATTACATATTTCTGGTCAGTTGGTAAGTATCCAGTCAAGTATAGAATGTTTGTTACTGTGTTTGTCAATTCTGGTTGGTGTGCAGATTAGTTATGAGAACCCAAAGAGGATGATAAAGTTTGTATGGTCATTTGAGTTACAAGTGGCCCAGTCTAGGCTGAAGTTGCCTAAAATTAGTGTTTCCTGATTATATGTAATGAGGCCGAGCTAAGTAGGTTTTCAATTGTGAGAGTATTGTTCCCAGGAGGAATGTAGGTGGCTATGATTATAATGCTCTTATTTGCATTCAGGTACAGGTGTGTGACAAATATTTCAGAGTCATAAGACTGTGGTGGGTTGCTATCTAGGAGTTGTAAGCTAAGGTTATTTTTATAAATAATAGCTATACCACAACTGCGTTTGTGGGGCCTGTCAAGTCTATGGATATTATATCCTTGTGGTAAGAATTCACTATCTTTAGTATGATTTTTTTAACCAGGTTTCAGTTAGCACTGCTCTGTTAGGGGAGCATAGTGAGAGAGTGGCTTGGAATTCAGTTATTTTGTTTAGAATACTTCTAAAGTTCATGTTAATAATTAGTAGGTCAGAGAAGTTATGTGTTTGAATGAGGGAGTTGTGCATAACAGAATTACATTGTGGGAGGGGAGCCTGATGCTGGGGGTTCAGTCTGGCCCTTGGTTTGGATGTATATCTCAACATAAACTAAGTAATGATACATTGAATAGAAATAGGTGAGAGGTTTTGGGTAGTAGCTTGGTGTATTTGAGTTGTAGGTGTGGGTTTTACTGTGTGGTAGTGTATTTAATTGTGGAATGCTTGATGTGTGAGTTAATGAACAGATGTGATGATATGCTGATGTAAGTGTGCAGGTTAATTGCTTGTGGGATGGCTGATTTAGTGGGTGCATTTATATAAATGAAGATTATGGAAGGAAGTAATTATGTAGGTAGATGTGAGTAGGTAGTTAAGAGTGTGAACAACAAGAGCATGTTGTGTGTGGTAAGACTGGGATACCTATGAGAAGTATATTGTGAGAGTTGAGTTTAAGTGAGAGTAAGTGGAGAACTAGGGTAGTGGGTGTGAGAAGACAGACAAAATAGAAAGAGAGATACAGAGATTGGAAAGGTTTGGGAGGTCTGGTCTAAGGGACAAATTGTGGTTGAGGGAAGAGAAGTAGAGGTTAGTCAGTGTATTAGACTGGTTTGGCATGTGATTGGTTGATGGAATAAGGGGTGTTGTTAACTGTAAGTATAAATGTAGTGAAAGTAGGGGTGGGTGGGAATGGGGGTAGGATAGAAAAAGGAGCAGGTTGGACCAGGTTGCAGTCCTGGTAAACTAAACAAAAAAAAACAGTTAGTATAGATGTGAGTATTTACTGAGAGTTATTTTAGCAATCTTTTTAACATACAGTAAAAGCATAAGTAGAGATGGTAAACAGTTGATTGCCCATGGGCAAGAGGGAATCAATACAGAGACCAGGAGAAGTGGAAGTAGTGGTGGGGTAAGACGGCTGCTAACTAGTGCCAGTAGAGAAATTGAGAAAGGTGCGAGAGAAATTGAGAAAGGAGAGAGAGAGACAGAAGGGGTTTAAGTTAGGCTAGGTGGTGTGCTTACAGCGATTACATTTACTGAGAAATGGCAGGTATATTTGAGGGGAAAATGCACATTAATGGTAAAACAGGCTTACAGTGTCACTTTATCTGCTTTGATTAGGTCTATTTGGAGTCACACTGGGGATGGTAGTGCTCCATACTGCATCAGTGGCCTGGGGATACTACCTGAAAAAGGAAAGAGTAAGCCTGAATTATCAGAGAGAGAAAAATGGAGCAAGTGAAGTTTGCTAAAATATTTTGATAAGGTTAGCAGGAGAGGTATATTGTACATACAAATATAAGCAATTAGTCAGTAGTACTCCTTAGCATCTAAAAGTAGTATATAGTGGACAGTAATAAACTTATTCAGCAGAAAAGTAATAAGCAATGCTATTTAAAACTGTCATTCAGGTAAAATAGCAGTAATATACTAATCTCATGTACATATACATAGCAGCAAATATGTAGAACCCCCCCCCCAAAAAAAAAAAAACAGAGATTTCTCTAATTATGCTTACAGATAAATAACAGTAAATGAAACACTATGTAAGGTTGAGGGACTATTTTGAAAGGCTGATACAGTGCATTGACAGTGATGTTCTAGTTCTTGGTACAGATAAATTATTTTTTTTATCATTTCATCATTTTTAAATAAGTGTATGTCACTTTGCCATTACCATAAAAGGAAAGTAAATATGTTACTGCAATGAGGAAATCAAAATGTTCTAGATGCAATTAATTCTTTTTTCTTATTCAGTCAAATCAGTTTAATAGTTATTTAATAACGCCATCTGTTTTCAATAATGATTGCATGCAGAGCAAACTATGAGAGTTCCAGTGTCAGATGTTGGTTTTGCAAGTTTTGAAGTTATTTCACCTTACAGTATGCTTTAATGAGCATAACTAGCCAGCTGTTACTATGACTGTTGCACAAACAGTGCTTTTGCCAGTGTGAAGAAAGACTAGTGCAGTATTAGTCTAATAAGAATAGTGTCAGAGCTGTAGGAGGAAAGCTATTTCTCACTCTTGTATTGCATTCTGTGTTCTGCTAATGTTAGTGCACTATTAAACTATATGGTCAGAGCTGCACTTGAAATCTATATTTCTTCATTTCTTTTGCAGTTCTCTTTACTCTGTAAAGCTGGGTCGCTATTAGGGTATATTGGGCAAACTGGTATAATTAAATGGAAGTATATTGACTACAGTATAAGCTGTGCAAATCTATAAGCTGACAACTTTCTTTGAGTTTTGGGCAGATGGATTTCATCCACTTTCATATTTCAATGCAATAAAGCAAATCAGTAGGTTAAATACATTGACAATGTCATTTTTCTAGTAACTGAAAAAAAAAGTGTAAAAAAATGAAGTACTTTGTGCTATTATGTGAGTCAATAACACTGTGCTGACATATCTAAGACAACACATACATTGCAGCTAAGATCAATTTATTTTTATGTTACTCAGTTTACATGTGTTTACTGGGATAGTCTGAATGGGCATTGCTCCTCTTTCAGTAGTAGCCCAGGAAGAAAATATTAACATAAGATGTGTTAACACCAATTCAAGGAGAACAAAAAAAAAAATAGAAAGAAATATACATTATGCATTAGCTTGTGAGGCATGTGAAAAACATAGGCGATCATATTAGCAGTACAGTGTGGGTTTGCTGAAATAGTACCACTTAAGTGAAGTGCTAAGTAACATAATCCTTTCTTTCTTGCATTTTACTTTGTTTCAAGGAATGTGGGTAAAGTGGCTAGTTACAAATTTCAAACATGTGCTTGCAATATTGAGTACAAAAACATGTGTAAGAGGTTTGTATTATAGCAATAACCCATGCCTGGGTGTATAAACATATACCTATTTTGGTAATGAACCAAACAAACCCAACCGTGGGTAAATACAGCATTACCCACAGAAGTGTTATTGTTATATTACGACATTATTTAAGAAAAGAAACTATTACTTTCTTTAAATAATGGCATAGTATATCGTTGCAGTTCTGATGCGACCGGACCTTTTCCATTAGTATAACTCGATTTACAATGCACGCTGGCCAATCAGTGCACGCGTTAAACTGCAAAATAGCAAATTGTGATGTAATTGTTCATGAATTATGTATGTTATATAGAATAGACTATTATGCGACATCATTTAAGAAAAGAAACTATTACTTTTCTTAAATAATGGCATAGTATAATGCCTGTTTGCTGCCCTTCCGCAGATGCCTGGCATCGCGGATGTTCTGATGTACTGACCTCGCGGTACATCAGAGCTGTGGCAAAAGCAATGGAGAAAGAAGATCTCCGTTGCTTTTTTAGTGTTCGCTATGTTAAATGGGTTAACATAGCGAGACAGCTTTAAAATAAGCAACGGAGATGTCCGTTGCTTATTTTAAACTGTCTCGCTATGTTAAACTCATTTAACATAGCAAAACACTAAAAAGCAACGGAGATCTTGCTTTCTGTTGCTTTTCTTTTAAAGTCTGGTATGTTAAATGGGTTTAACATAGTGAGATTTTAAAATAAGCAACGGAGATCTCCGTTGCTTATTTTAAAGTCTCGCATGTTAAACCCATTTAACATAGCGATTTTAATTTGTTTCAAGGAATGTGGGAAAAGTCCGGGCGACCGGACCTTTTTCCATTAGTATAACTCGATTTACAACGGGCATGCTGGCCAATCAGCGTGCACGTTTGGGAATAATAATGGGGGGTCATGATATAACTAGCAATATTCTATGCAATAGTGTTGGGGAAGCACTCAGCTGTGCTAGGTATACTGTTTCTGCATAACCCCATAACCTATGAGGCATGAGCAGCAGATAAGAATGTAAGAAGGGTATAACATTTTTTATATTTAAAGAGTATTGGCAAAAGACTTGTTTTGAATTTTTTGTTTAAACTCAGATGTTACTATGGTATAAAATTAAAGCAATAAAAATCACAATATGTAGCAATATTTATAAAAGTGAAAAGAGGACCATGTTGGTTGGAGGTCACTATTTTAGGGCACACAAAATGAGTCTTTTAAGATGCTGGTGCTGCAAATAGCTAAATAAAAAGGAAAATATCTTGAAGGATAAAGAAATCTGTGGAAGTTGATTTTATATGGATGATCTGTACTTTAGTAATTATTAGTTAACTTGGAAAAGAAACTGTGATATACCAGAGAAAAAAGTAATAGATTTAAAGGTCATGAAAAAATAAACATGTTGAGAGGGTCTTAGGACTAATAAAATGTAGGTAAGTCAAACAATGTTTTTGGATGATATTTTTGCTATTGTTCAGCCACTGTTTACGAACAATAATAGATAGAGGCAATGTGTAAAAATAAAAAATTGTACTGTATAGACTTTTCCATTTGGTCTTTGGTTATGTTTTAAACATTAATGGAACTGGCTATGGTTTATTACTTGTTGACTTCTCAAGTGATTTTATTCCACTGTTTTACTACAGATAAGTACAGTAGTGTCCATTGTCATTATTACATTTTTGTATTAAAATTATGCGTCGGAATCTGTATCTCAGTTTGGTTGCTGATCCAACAAGTCTTTCATCTTGCTTATATAAGTATACTAGGTTGTTATGGAGCTCTAACAAATTAAGTTTATTGGTAGATATGTAGTAGTGTATAATATTTGGCAGAGTTCTTGCAAATATACCACTTTTATTGGTACCGTTTTCTAAACTGTAGGTTAGTTAGTATTCAATATGCATCGAGTAGGGTGGGCATTAAACATATATCTGCTGTGCTTAGGTGAACATGTTCAAAGAGGTAATGTTTCACTTTATAGATAGGACCTTGTTTTTCTTTTGCTTTTTCTACTGGATAATAAATGCAGTGATTGTATTTGTGGTCCTTTTCTATAACTCCATGTAGTTTAGTCTTGGTTACTAGTTCTGTATCATTTAGTGTGAAACTAATGAGGTTACTTCAGTTGGCTTGGACTACAATGGGTGGAAAGTGAATATTTTTAAACATTTAGGATTTTATTGGGATTCTGTTAGCCATTTATGGGTTCCTAAGTAATATTATGAAATTGTAATATATGAGGAGAGGAGCATATTAATATAGAAACATTTCCAATCGGTAAACAGTAGCATGTTGGGCAGTGGTAAGCATTCCATTTATGAAGCTAGAAAGGAACTGCTTTTTATTATTGGGTCCCAAGTGCAAAATGATGGGGTTTACAATCAGCTGATCTGGATCGTGTTTAACACAGTACGAGCTTTTAAAAGCCAATATTGTATTTATGGTCAAACCAAGGACTAGCATTCCATATGTAGCCTAATCTGTAGCAATTGCTTACTGCATTGCAGTAAGCAGTTTGCTACAGTTTAAAAGTAAAAAAAAAAAAAGAAAGAAAATCACTATATTTCTCTTTCTTTTAACTAAAAAAGCGGGGCTTAAACTGAAGCAATTTTTAGCAAGGAGTTTGCTGAAGTTTAAAAGAAAAATACTTTTTTTAACTAAAACATGAGAATTGTAGCTCTCCACGCAGATAGGCTATAAACTGTTTTAGCAAGCAGTTTGCTACAGTTTGGAAAAAAAAATCATTTTTTTCATACAATGTGCAGAATGAAGGCTGAGGTCAGGGCAGGAAAACAGGACCTGAATAACTGGATATATGCTAGTAGAAGAAACAGACTTTTTTTTTTTTTTTTTGTTCTTTGCTTTTCAGTGGGAAAGCCGGGGGTGAGGATTTAATTGCAGTGATTGGCTTATTACAGATAAGTGTTAATGTGTGTGTGTATGTTTGTGTGTGTGTGTTTTATTTTTTTTTGTTCTTCACATCAAGAGTTGTGGGAGTAGGATGCTGGTTCATTGTACTGGCAAAGGGCACTGGTTGAGCAAGCTGTATGCTTCTGGTAGCACCCTTGCCGCCTCAAGGTAAACCTAGATAATTGGATAGGGAGCTTGAAATCTTCCTGAACTATATTTTTTGATCTCTCTGAAGCTTAAGGAAGCTTTAAATATGAGGTCATTGGCTCGACTTGTAATGGTCTGTGGACAGATTGCCTAGTACTTACATATGAACTTATAGTTCCAGCCTTGTTCAAAAGGAGAAATGTCTGCCAAGACCACTACAGAAGGTTAGTAAAATACCATTGTAAGTACATTTATTTTACTTATTATTACCCCGGCTCAATCTTAGACTGGATACTAGTGTCCCACCCAAATAGAATCACTACATCTGGTGTCACTCCCGACCCATTAGGAGACCACCTCCCTGCATTCACCCTCAGAGCCACCTCCACTTCCCCAACCTCCATCCACCTCCTACATACCCATAATCTAACTAACTTTAACCCCTCACCTTCTCTGCCTCCCTTCAGCTCATTAACTGGAACCCTCTAAAAATGCTGCCTCTAGACAAAGCCGTAGATTTCTTCAACTCTACATTCCTTTCTCTCCTAAACTCCCTTGCTCTAACATGAACCAAAAGGGTTAAAGCCAAAACAGCACCCTGGCTTACAAACTCTACCAAGAAAATTATGCAACAAAGAGACAAATCATGGAAAATCTATCTCCATCACAAACACCCAGAACTGTTACTAAAATACAAACAGCTCTGAAACCTAGCCAAAAAAAGTCATTAGAGATAAAAAATTTACTACAACCACCTACAAATAAACCATACAAAAAACCCCAAACAATTTTGGAACTCTATAAATACCCTTTTCAAGCCTGGTACCACAATAAACCCTTGTCCCGACACCAGCAAATCTGACCTAAAAATTGCCAAACTATTCAATACCTTCTTCACCTCCTCCATTGCTGAGTTAACCAAAACCTTCCCAAATAACATCCCCCACCCACCTCCTCCCAAGCTTCCACCCCATCTCCTCCCACTCCCCATATTTTCGAACTTAAACCAGTATCCACCAACCTCATAAAAAAATTTCTCTACAAACTTAAACCTTGCACCAATGCTCCTTACAACATTCCCTCCTCCTTCTTAAAAATTGCCTTTGACAGTGTTGCTCTCCCTATCAGCATCCTGATCAATAGATCACTTCTTGAGTCATATGTGCCAAAACTATGGCATTCTGCTTTTTTCTCCATCTACACAAAGGTGGCAAAAACTGTAACTTCTCCAACTTCCGCCCATAGCCATCCTCTCTCCCATCTCCAAACTTCTCGAAAAATGCATTCACATACAGCTTTTGCCATTCCTAACCGAACATCAACTGCTCTCTCCTACCCAACATGGCTTCAACCCAGGACACAATACCAACACAGCCCTTCTCTCCTTTTTACACTCTATCAATTTGGCCCGAGATTCTGGTAGCTTAGTTTTATCTGTTCTCTTAGATCTATCTAAAGCCTTTGATACCATCTCACACACCCATCTACATAACCATCTATCTAACCTTAACATCTCCTTAAAACTCTTTCCTGGTTCTCCAGTTATCTTTCTGACAGGTCCCAAGCTGTGAAATGGGGTAAATCCTCTTCCACATTCCTTCAAACACCCATAGGAGTTCCCCAAGGTTCCATTATTGGCCCTCTGCTATTCAACATCTTTATTAATGATTTCCACAAAGCCATTCCCTTCACCAAAATTGTCCAATATGCAGATGGATCCACTCTCATCTGCTATGCCTCCAACCAAACTGAACTCAAGACTCTAACTCAATCTGCCTTCTCAACCACTGAAAAATGGATGCACCAAAACCACCTCTCTCTAAACGCCAACAAAACTAAAATCCTCTTATTTACCCCCTCAAAATCCACCCACATTGACAAAAACTCATTCCAAATTACCAGTCTCAACAACTCTGTCATTGATATTGTTCCCTCCGCCAAACTCTTGGGAGTCACCATTGGTGAAAACCTAAAATTCAATACCCACATCCAACTCAACATCAAGAAAACCCACATAAAACTCGGCCTACTCTAAGGAATAATCAGTTCCTTTCTCCCTCTGCTAGACTGACCCTGGCCACAACTTACCTTCTCCCATCCCTTCATTATGGTGCTCGTCTGCTTACTAATCTATCTTCCACCCTTACCTCCAGACTAGAAATATGCTACAACAAAATCTCTAGATTTGCCACTAAAGCTAAAGCCTCCTCCCACCACTGCTCCTCCCTGCTAACTATAAACTGGCTAGAACTCCCCAATCAACTAGACTTCCTCCAATTAGTCTCAGCCCACAAATTACTATTTCAACCCACCAGCTGCCTTGCTTTATCTAATATCCTCCAACCTTATAGCCCTCCAAGACCCCTTAGATCCACTCACCAAAACCTCATCTCCATCTACAAACCAAAGCATCCTGCTGGTCAGCTTCTACTCTCCTTCACCCTAGCTAAAAAATGGAATGCCCTGCCCTCCACTCAGAGAGCTTGTGACAACCTAAACACCTTCAAAAGACTACTATACTCCTATCTGCTTATTCAGAGAAAATGTAACTGCACTCCACACCCCATACCTCCCAACCTCCCCCTTCCTTCTCTCCTGGCTAACCTCCTTTCCCTTCACACCTCTCTCTTATATTCTGACTATAAGTTATAACCTATCTCCTCCCAGCCACTCGCTCTATGTCTCTCTTCCTCTCCTTCATAACTACTTGTAATCTTCTTAACTACTTAGTATTGGATTCCTCCTCTTTCTACTACCCATCCTGCTATAAATCTTTTTACAACTACATACTGTATGCAATGTAAAATAATCTTTCTTTTAT